>NC_050604.1:23950555-23995555 GCF_013368585.1 Megalops cyprinoides
GATGACACTGGTGAACACATACAGACACACAATTGAATCTCGCTGTTTTTATCAGCACATTATTTCATTGCTATGCGAGGGCTCTCCCGGTAAAAGCCCATTGGCCGCAGGCTATACGGGCCACTTCCTGGCGTTTGGAGAGCTTAGTCCACTTCGTTTTGCCTCCTTCTACCTGCTTGTGCTGTTGTTGCCTGAAAACTTCTGTAACAAGGGCTGAGTGTGCTGGCATGGGCACTAGTCCTGGATTCGGAGACCCCCCCCCCCCCCCCCCCACGAGAATTACAAGACTCTTAACGTCCACCGCGGAGACTTGTGGGACTTCCTGTTGTCGCCTGAATGCTTGTCAAAAGGGCTGAGTGTGCTGGCAGGGGCGCTAGTCCTGGATTCAGTGACCCCCTCGCCCCCTCTTTAATGAGGCCGTAGTCGTCCGCCGTGGAGATGCAGGGGGCCCAGCGACGATGGCCCTGCCATGATCGCTGTGTCCCTCCTCGTCTGACTGTGGACCCGCCCCGGAATCTGAGTCTGGCAAGAGTAAGCCGTGAGCCCTAGAGACTGCCTGATCTGCATAGGTACATGTTTGCTCTGACGTTGCCCCCCCGCAGACTGCCAGAGCCGGGAGAAAAATCCCACCGCCAAACGCTGCCCTGCGTGGCTATCTCCTCCTAATGAAGCCTCCGTCATCCCCGTCAGACCGGCGTCCGTCCGCTATGTGTCACATCCCGCTAACTGCCAGATTAAACTCCACTAACCAACTCCCGAAATCCCACCCGCGCCCCCCCCCTCCGCACCCCGCGCCGGCCCCCAGAACGGCAATGCATTACGCGGCCGATCGATTGATAGATCCCGCTGTCCGAGCTGCCGTAACTAAATCAGCCGATGGCGATGATTCAGCAGCAGCGCGGGAGCCGAGGGCCGCTGTCACCAATCACCGATCACCCGCCGCCCGACAGATATGGACATTCCCCTGTCACTTCTGCCTAATTTATCGCCGCCTGCCACATCGATTAACCTTGTGCGGTGCCACGGTGCCTATCTGAGAGGGGAGCCAGAGCCATTTAAACCAGGGAGGGGGGAGAGAGAGAGGGGGGAGAGAAAAGACAACCCCAGACTTTTTCAGGCGGAGGTTTGACCTTGCACTTTTGACCTCTGGGGGCAATCCTCCCACCCTCTCCCTTGCTGGACCCTCTCCCCCCTGGAAAGGAACGTTAGCTCCGCGGTGTTATCTTGCTAGCTCTGCAGCACGGTCGCTTTCGCCTCTCGTTCTTCCATTAGACCAACTGTTCACAGGCAGCAGAACTCGTGTGCTGGGAGGCAGCCAGCTTCGCCGGTTTCAGGAGCAGTCCTGCCAGCTTCCTCTGACACACGGCGGCTGCGGAGCTGGTGAGACACACAGGAAGCTCGTCGAGCTGTTTGCCGCGCCCGGAAAGCCAGGACGTCTGGAGGCCCGCGCCTGTGCCGTGTTTAGGGGTGCCCTCTGCCGCTGTAATAGTTTTTCGCTCTCTGAAGTGAGGCAGCCAGCGGCTCCTCTCATCCTCACAGCTGCAGATCAGGGCGGCCCGCGGACCTAATGAGGCAGCACGAAGCGTTTACCCCGGCGGCACGTCAGCGGGGGTTAGGAGGCACCGCAGAGTGCAGGATGGAAGGGGGGGGGAGGTCGCACTCTAGTTTTGGGAGAAAGGAGAGCGGCAACATCCACGCCCCAGCCGGAGTAGCAAATGCGCACGCTGGCCTCTGAGAGGGACGTTCCCTAAAATAATCATCGCAGAGAAATCCACGCACACCCGGGACGGGGTCAGCGTGGGGAGCGTCACGCGCACGCTCAAAAATCCCCGCTCCTAATTACAGCATTAAGCGCAATAATTTAATCGGGTTGACATTTTCCACATCCTCGCATGTGACAAATCACCAGAGCAGACGCAGCCCGCGCCCCACATTCCAGAAACATCCCGCCGCAGTGTGTTCGGGGGAAGACAAAGGTGTTAGCGTTTACGGGTAATTAACTAATTGGGTCAATTAAGCCAGAGGAAACGGCTGCAACAAAAACAAAACACAGGCGCGGAGGCGGAGCCAAACCCCGACTGAGCGAGACTGTAATGTGAGCTGCCCTTTGCATTTGTTAACGGGTAAATGGTGTGCATTCTTAACGGCGTAACTCTCCTGTGCGCCACTTCCACACCCGCTCGGGCGAATGTTTTTCTCCGCAGGGGTGCAGAAAGTCAAGCGTTTTTATTTATTTATTTTTTTTAACATCTTTCCCGTTCTCATCCCCACGCACACGCGGGGCAGCCCTCCATTGGAATGCGGGTCTCTCCGAGGAGAGAACTTTCACGCGCACGTTAATCCACCAGGCGAACGGCGTGCGAAAACTCCGGGGGTCGCCTCACGCGCCCGCCTCTCCCCTCTGTGAGGAAGTAACCGGAATGGGAGGAGGTTAACGCCCCCGCCCACGTCGCACCGGGACCACGCCGGAGTGTTAATCTAATCAGGGGCTTATTTAATACCCCGCTGGTGCCCGCACTGTCTGAACATGCAGACCTCGCCGAGAAGGCGTTCGTTTAAAGTTAGAAAGATTCATTGATTATCGCACAGGAGAGCTGCCAAGGGGCGGAACAGACACTGCGAGTCGATACTGTGCAGAGCTGTGATTGGCTCAAGGGCCGTGAATGGCGTCTGCTTCAGCCAATCGGAAACAAGCGACAAGGAATGTCAGCAGGGACGGTCAGATTCACGGGATTGACCCTCCCCCCCCTTGCCCCAGCACCATCGATATGAGGCTGAGGTGATCCTGAAACACGTCCTCCGCTGAAGATTCATTAGTCTAATAGGGTCTGTGGTTCCCGAAGCGTAACTGTGCAGCATCCTGTTTCATGAAGCCTTGGTGGAGCATGTCACCTTTCAGATTTCTTCAGGATGCTAATAAAATCCCCTCTGGGCAAACAAGGAAAAACACCCAGCACTTTCTGATAATGGCTGCTGACTAATCACTGCTAAAAGCTGATGAATGAAAATATGTAGAATACTTATTGCATCTCAGAATTAATTTTTTCCCCATCTCTGATATTCTGACAGGCAGTATGTCATGGGCTCTGCTGTTTAATTCCCACCAGACTCCTGGTTTTTGATAAGGATCAGTGCCCTAATGTATCGCTATGATGACATCACCTCTCTATGACATCACCTGTCCAACATGGTGACTGCTTATCTCTCCAGAGACAGTTTTAAGCCCAGTCTGACGCAATTACATGCATTTACTGTAAAATTAAATAAACGTCAAAATGCAACATATTTCTGCAAAATCTGTAACGTGAAATTTGCCAAAATACATTCATAAATGCTGAAAATTTATTTCTTATACATGGCACATATGGTTCCAGATTGACTGGTGAAATGTTTATGTGCATTACATAACATCACATTACTGGCATTTAGCAGACACTCTCATCCAGCGCAATTTACATTAGCTTATTTTACAAGGATATCAATTTATACAGCCGGTTATTTACTGAGGCAGTTGTGGGTTAAGTACCTTGCCCCAGTGGTGAATCGAACCAGCAACCCTTTGGTTACGAGTCCTGCTCCTTAACCGCTATGCTCCACTGCCGCCCCGTGCAAATCCATTCAGTGTCCGTCCCCAGCTCTGTCAAGCAGGCGCAGACTAGCTGAGCGAGCTCAACGCAGCCTGAATGACACTCGCTCACTGGCGAGAGCCCTCCAGGTCTGCTAATTATAGCCGGAGTGCACAGGCCTTCAGGGTGTCTCAGAAACGCTCCACAAGAATGGGCTTCAAACAACCCATATCAATTACAGTTAGCAGGATCTCCCGACTCCTCCGACTGTGGGAAAAGACTTACTGCGGGACGCAGAACCACTAAGTACCCAAGCAGAGGCAGACAGACAGTCTCTGACTGCAGTGAGATTACACTACATTGCATTACATTACATTACATTCATATGAGATTTATATGGCATATTGGGGTAGCTGGGGATTTGAAAGCAATCGACCCACCTGACTGCATTAACTCTGATAAACTTTTCGAAGAGGGGCTGAGAGGAGATGAAGTCTATTGCATCGGTGCTTTGACATAACACACGTTGCCTTGCATGTAATACTAACCCCAGGGTTAGGCTGACTGCTTTGACAGCAGGTGGCATAACTACAAGTGAATGCAGCTGATCCTACACAAAGACAATGTACTTCTTATCTGCTTGATGCACATACACTCACTGTTTTTCAAAGAAAATTTTAACATTGAGGTTGGGTTATTTAGGGTAGGGTTGGGATAAGGGGAAGGTTTTAAGCGTTCAGGACTAGGGTTAGCGGTTCAGCAGTTCTTGGTATATCTTGGGTTAGAGTTAGGGTTCGGGTTCAGAGGTTCTTGCTGTGTATAAGGTTGGGGTTATGGTTAAGAGATTCCTGCTATATCTGGGTTTAGGGCTTATGGTTCGGAGATTCTTGCCATATCTGGGATGTGGATTATGGTTATGGTTTAGAGGTTCCTGCCGTATCTGTTGTTAGGTTTAGGGTTAAGGTTCAGAGGTTCTCAGTGTTTCTGGGTTTAGGGTTAGGGTTCAGAGGTTCTCTGTGTATTTGGAGTTAGTGTTCACAGGTTCTCTGTGTATTTGGGATTACTCTGTGTGTTTGGGGTTAGTGTTCACAGGTTCTCTGTGTATTTGAGATTACTCTGTGTATTTGGGGTTAGTGTTCAGAGGTACTCTGTGTATTTGGGGTTAGTGTTCAGAGGTACTCTGTGTATTTGGGGTAAAGAAAGCGGACTCACGTTGTTCATGTACTCGCTCAGCAGGTCCTGCAGAGCCTGTCTCACAGCGTTGCACTCGGCCACGATGCGCTCGCGCCGGTCATCACGCGTGCAGGACGAGTCGGCCATCAGCGCCGCCCCGCTGATGATGCTCTCCAGGCGCTCCTCCAGGGACGGCCGGAACCGGGCCTCGCTGAAGGTCAGCGGGTCCAGGATGATCTTGTTCTGCAGGAGAGAGAAGGAGTCAGAACCGGGTCAGGACCGCTGCTGTAGGAGAGGAGCTGTGATTGGCTTAAGGCCAGTGAATGGCGCCTGCTTCAGCCAATCGAAAACAAGCGAGAAGGAATGTCAGCGGGGACGGTCAGATTCACGGGATTGACCCCCCCCCCCCCCCCTTGCCTCAGCACCATCGATATGAGGCTGAGGTGATCCTGAAACACCTCCTCCGCTGAAGATTCATTAGTCTAATAGGGTCTGTGGTTCCCAAAGCGTAACTGTGCAGCATCGTGTTTCATGAAGCCTTGGTGCAGCATATCACCTTTCAGATTTAGGAGTAGGAGTAGGAGTTCCAATAGGAGTTCCAGTCTCCCATCCACCTGCCTCTCCAACATCCATTTGGGTGTGTAAATAACCGCTCTTCAACTTAACGCCATGCCATTGTCTTGTATACCTGTGGCAGGTTATTTATGCTCCTATGGCTCTGAGGAAAATGAACTGCATGATCACCCTCCACCTGACAAACGCACAGGCATACCTCTGTCAAAGTCTGTCAGAATAAATCTATCTCTCTATAGCAAAGCTATACATATATTTTAAAAAATACATATAAAATGGGCATTTCTTTAAAAAAAATCTCCACAATGACAGGAAGCAATACAAAACAGCCCAAATGCATTCACGTTTAAAAAGCAAACACATTTTTCACGTTTAATCGCTTTTTGTTTACAGTATGGAAAGCCAGCCAGTGAGGAGGTCGGGGTGTTAGCCTGCACAGCTGGGGCTAAGCCGGTGGCATTTACAGTGCTAGCACTGAGTGAACTGTGCGTGGAAATGGTTTTTAATTAATGTATATTAAAATAAGTCTATTAAATAAATGTGCATTTCCAGTTCAACATGATTCTGATTTGATCTCTTTGGTAGTAAATGATACTTTACTAATTACAACCCTTTTTCTGAAGTCCTGAAGCATATCTCTATATGCACCAATGTAAATGTGTACCCCTCGTAATGAGATTTCTGATGCCAAAGTGACCTCATCTAATGCATCTGCTTCAATACTTGAGGCACACTTATACGTGTTTACGTTTCCACTGGCCCTCATGTTACTTAATTCTTCTCACATTAGCACCATGCTCTCTCTCCCTGGGTTATTGTTCTTACTTCTGTTCTTTTGATGGTCCTAACAATCAATTTGTTCTTCATTGCTTGAACTGTACACACTGTGCTCTACCTGGCCAGGTCTAAGATGTAAGAAAAGGAGACAGAAAACTGTAATAAATTTAAAATTAGATTAAAAATAAAGGAGTGACAGAGAGCAAAAAGACACTATAAAAAGTGCAACATGGAAGAAAACCAACAGAGAACGAAGACTGAAAAAAAGAACTTACAAGATTCTTTAAAAAATATATATTCTTCTATTGCTTTGTTTCTTAAACAGACCCTTATAAACAGAACACACGCACTCTGTGTTTGGCAAGGATTGTGGGGCCAGTAGGTTTTGGCCAATCAGCTGAGGAGGCAGCCAAGGGCAGGGAGAAGGTGACCTTCAGGGTTAGTCCGGGGCCTGGAGTTACAGCCCACCTCTGTTTTATGGAGCTTTTAAGCACAGAATGCAGAATAAGGTCACTCTGTTTTATTGACTAAGTTGCTACAAAATAGAGATTTTATGAGCTCTACAGCAGAAAAAATTACCATATTGATGGTAGCGATATTATGTTTTATGGCTGTACAATTTAAATATCCTATTCACAGCAGTTTGTGGCGTGATAGGCGAAGTCATGCTGGAATAGGCAGCGTTTATTAGCAGGACGGGTTATGAGCCAGGAGCCTGCGCTTCCCGTGGTTCTTCTTGCTCTGTGTAATGTTGTCTTACTTATTGTGTGATGGTTTTTTAAAAGGACCTTCAGCGGCGCCTGTCTGATACCAAGCACAAAATTTCCACGAGCAGCCGCCTGCATCTCTTCGAGCGCTCTTAAATTTTTTTTTTTTTTTGCCGTGACGGAGAAACAGTCACGGGCGAGATTTAAAGCGGGAAGCGTTTTTTTTTTTTTTTCTTTTTCAGCCATATCACCACGGAGACGGCCGTTTTAAAATGAAACCGTTATCGCCCGGGCGGAAATGGAACCTCTTACTGGTTTGTTCGGAATTTATCCTGCCGTTCCCCACTGCGAGAGCGAATGCATTTCAGATGGCTTTGTTCACTCAAACGGGCAACGCGTCTAAAGGTGGCGTAAAAATACAAACTACCGAGCGCTGAATCTATCATAGGGGAAGGTGCTTATGGCTCTCCCAGCCCCTGCCTCCGCCCTGAACCCATCCGCATCCTACAGCCCCACAGCAAGGCCGTTCACCGCAGCCATTCAGAAACCATTACAGTCCATACAATATAGGTTTACGGCGTATTTATTGCACATAACAAGGCTGAACACGCGACAGCACCTATAACCGTAATGCAAACATTTCTCCGGGGGGAGAGACGTTATTTATTCCGTCAATGCCTCCGACGCGTCTGCGAAGATGACCAGGTGGCAGTACTTGCAGTAGGATTTAACCATCTGCCGCTCGTCGCTACGAGACGTGGAACGTGTCGTACATTCGACGTCCGTGCGAAGAACACAAAGCCCAGACTTTTTCGTGCGTCGTGTCCGTAACAGCTGAGGCGCGGGCCGGGTTCAGGAGCACCAGGCTGTCTCACCGCGGGACGCGGGACATGGGACCTGGACCCACAAAAAGGCTTTTTGTCAAACCATGCATAATAAGATGCGGAAGAGAGCAGCGGGCTGTGTCAGCATAACCTACTTTCAAAGAGCAGAGGCGCTGTCAACGCACGGCTTTACAAACAGGCTGGGAAGAGCAGGGGAACCATCACTGTCAGAGTGTGGCCTGTCTGCACCCTCCGTGTTATTAACGGAGGTGTTTTTTTTGGGTCTCGTCTCTTCCTGCCTCAATCAAACAGAGGCTGGCCGGCCTACATTCGCCTCTGAACGGCTCCCCTCCCGCCCACCCTGCGCTCTGGTTGGCTGAGAGGCTCCTCTGCATGGACTTGGTGCTCTGGTACCCATGCGCATTGTCTATCTCCAAACTCAACAGTTTGGTCTGGAGCTGAATACCACTATTTATCAGCCAAGCAGACACACTTATCCAGGTCAAATTACACGGCTTACATATATTTTATGTATTATTTATTCCTCTGAGTATATTCCGAAGCAATTTGGGCTAAGTGCCTTGCTTAAGAGGAGCAAAGACGGAGCCTCATCTGGGGATTCAAACCTTTAGCTGTCAGGTTACGAGCCTAGATACTATCCCTCTACGCCCCCCTTGTCCATCTTTTCCAGTGTGGTGCTAAAAAAGCTGACCTTAACACACTGCTCCTGGTGTTTATATGAGGCCTAGCCTCCCAAAGCACTTAGAGTCATCTATTCTTCCCAAGCACTTAGAATCAGCTAGACTTTCCAAACTGTAAGAACCATTCAGTCACCCCAAACGGTTAGGATTCTGCCACTCCCGAGCACTCCAAATCATCCAATCTTTGCCAGCACTGAAAATCATCTAAGCCTTCCCAAATGCCTGAAAAGATCTGGTTGTCACAGAATCATTTCACTTCCAAAGATTCGCCTCTCCAGCTCTGGGTGTGGCAATCGACTCAACCCTTCAGACAGAGACGATGAAGATGAGGACGGAGAAGATGCCGTGTGCCCAGTAGGGACATTTGGTCCCCCCTCGTCATGTAGCCCAACTTCTGGACCCCTGCTGCCACCTCCGTCCCAGAACAAGGTGCAAAGAAGCATCACCCTCCCCGCAGATTCCAACTGCCAACATGTGAAATGTACGTATGAATCACGGCCAGATTCCATCACATGTGCCGCCTTTATCAATGTGACCGCGCATGAGCGTGGGCAGGCATTCGGCTAACGCTAATGACACCAGGCAAGCCGCTCCCGAGCAATTAGCATGATACGCTCGGCTCTTCTTTTCATGCCATAACTTAAAGACGGGTTGCTCACTTATCAGCCCGGCCCAGCGTTCCCGAGCATTCAGCACCGCACAGCTTTCCCCTGGGGGGCGTAAATATCGGCTGCCAGAGAGGCCGACACGCTCCGGCGCGTCAGAGGGGCCCGCGCCCGCTCATCCCACCCACAGGATGCAGAGACCTGTTGCTCCGCCGCTTCCAAGGTGTAATTTTCCCCAGCAACCCTGTCAGGCGTCTTCCAGTGCGCTGAATCATCCACAGCTTCCTTGATGAAGCACGCTCTCTCGTTCTCTTTCTGGCTCTTTCTCTCTCTTTCTCTAGCTCTCTCTCATACTCTCTCATACTCTCTCTAACTCTCTCTCACTCTCTCTCACTCTAGCTCTCTCCCTCTCTTTTTCTCTCTCTGTCCCTCTCATTCTCTCTCTCTTCCCTTCTCTCCCTCTCGCTCTCTCCCCCTTTTTCTCTCTGTCCTTCTCATTCTCTCTCTCTTCCCTTCTCTCCCTCTAGCTCTCTCCCTCTCTTTTCTCACTTTCTCTCCTTCCCTCTCATTCTCTCTCTCCCTCTCCTTCTGCCTCCCTTTTCTCTCTCCCTCTCCTTGTCTCTCCTTGTCTCTCCTTATTTCTCTCTTTTTCTCTCTCCCTCTCTTTCTCTCACTCAGGCTCTCTCCCTCTCTTTATCTCACTTTCTCTCTCTCTCTCCCTGTCTCTATTTCTCTATTTCTCTCGCTTTCTCTCTCGGCTCTCACTGCTCCAGCATCTACGGTCTGTACAAGTGTCAGAGACGTTGCCCTCTAGGGAGAACTGCATTATTTTCAAACGGATCTCAGATAAAACCCACTTTCAATAGTATCATATCCTATTTCCCAGGTATTTGGCAAGCGTTTCGCCATTTTCTCAAGACCAGAGCCAGATTATTAGTTTGCTCTTGTGATTGTTATTATTGTTTTTTTGTTACTGTTGTTGTTGTTTAACCTGAGATAAGGGCTGCTTTGGAAGATAGCTAGTTTGCCAACCTGTCGGTGAATGAAGCTGTTTAGCTGGAGATAGCCAGATTTATCAGGAGGCACGGCTTTTCACTCCTACCAGCGGGGAACAGTAACATTACTCAGCACAGCCCTTATCAGCAGATAGAACAGTCTGCTGTAATATTTAATCCACAGAGGAAAGAGGTCAGAGAGACAGAGAGAGAGAGAGAGTGGGGGGTTGGGTGTGTGTGTGTGTGTGTGTGTGTGTGTGTGTGTGTGTGTGTGTGTGTGAGAGAGAGAGAGAGAAAGAGAGAGAGAGAGAGAGAGGAAAAAGCTAAATAAAGCAAGGGAAAGAGTGAACGAGAAAGAGCAAGAAGGAGAGCAAACAAGTAAGGGAAAGAAGGAGCAAGGGTGAGACAGAAAGAAAAGAAGAGAGAAATAGAGAGAGAGATAAAGAAACAGAGGGAGAGAGAGAGAGAGAGAGAGAGAGAGAGAGGGAGAGAGAGAGATAGAGTTAGAGAGAGGGAGAGAGAGAGAGAGAGGGAGAGAGAGAGAGAGAGAGAAAGAGAGAGAGAGAGAGAGAGAGAGAGAGGGAGAGAGAGAGATAGAGTTAGAGAGAGGGAGAGGGAGAGAGAGAGAGATAGAGAGAGAGTCAGAGAGAGAGAAAGAGAGAGAGAGAGATAGAGAGAAAGTTAGAGAGAAAGAGCATCTCTCAAGACAACAAGTCACCATCATGTGCGCCCACTTCAGTGAAGGGCACTGGCTGAATGAATGAAAGTTGCGTTAGACGATACATTTCCATATCACTGCTGGAATGGCTCTGGGCATTTCCAGCCAAGACCGCTTTGCTCACAGGCCCACACGAAGCTGTGTTTGTTGTCCCGGACTGTAATGCACTATTAATTGAGAGCGGTTTGCATTCATGCAGCTAAAACCACCCTTGTTTCAATGGAGAAACCGGTGCACTTCAGACAAAAGCTTAAGCAGAAGATTAAAGACAACCACAAAGACACAGCGACCTTGATATAATAGAAAATAGAAAAAAAAATTGAAAAAAAAGAAAAGGAAAAAAAAACCCGATACGCAACTCTGTGATAACCCAGGGGAGCATGATGAAACCGTCTGTTTAAAAAAGTGGGAGAGCGGGCCCCACGGGAATTACCCCAATTTTTACTTCCCGCTCACTGACAGGGGCACGGGGATGGCAGCGAGCGAGGAATGGAGAAAAAGAGGGTGGCGTCGGAGTTTGAAGGAGAAGCGTCCACAAACAGCCTCTGGCTCAGAGCTACGGCATAGCTGGGGGCATCAGCATAATGGTTACGGAGCAGGACTCGTTACCAAAAGTTTGCCAGTTCGATTCCCGGCTGAGGCACTGCTGTTGTACCCTTGGGCAAGGTACTTAAACCAGAATTGCCTCAGTAAATATCCAGCTGTATAAATAGATACTACGTAAAAAACTGTGACCTATATATACATGTGCCAATAATGTAGTGTAATGTAACATATTCATAACATGGCTATCACAGAGAGCTAGCACTGTTTTCATTACACCACCACCCCCCCACCCCCCCTGTATGCAAATGGAGGCCATCTTTCTCACTTACTGTTAGGCATGCTTCCCTTCCAGCTGTCTCCCCAGTCGAAATGTCCCTGCTATGCATTTAGTGATTTCCCCTCTGTTCCAGGAAATGCAGGTGGCACCTCCCCCAACACCAGGGAAAGCCTCCCACCTTCCCGCCGCTCCTTCCGCCGGCCCTGTGTGCCGCTAGCTGACGACGGCTCACGTGCACGAACAAAGGGGCGGGGTTAGCATGGACAGCGTGAGAGAAGGCGGGCAGGCGTTTGGAAGTGACCACAGTACAGGGATTTGAGCGCCAAGGGAAATGCTTTGGAGTTTGAGCGCATCTCTTGTCGTTCTTGTAGCCACCACCTCCCTTGCCCTGTGGTGCCATGCTCAATGACGCCAGCGCTGGGTTCGCGGGACCCCCACAGGAGGTGCGTCTCTCACATTAGGAGGCTTCAGTCTCGGAGGCTGGGGCGCGGGGAATCCACAGAGGCCTGCCTCCCGCCCCAGATTCACCCTTCCCCGTCACATCTCATTGGAGCAACCGGGACATAATTGGGACACACCGACCCCCCGCCGGGAGGCCGTGTCATCGTTTCCGAGTGCGACGCCGATTCCCCTAACCCTCCCTCCCCCGTGGCGGCGATGCCAGCGCCCATCACACCCGTCAGCCTCCCGCTCGGACGTCAATCGGCCAGGGCCTGAGTGAGCCTCACAGCACCTGACAGGCACCCTCCGGTGGCCTAATCGGACATCAGCTGTCCCTGTCCGTGTGACTGATTAGCCTAATGAGTGCCGGCCGGAGCGCCCTGGCGAAAAACGCCGTTTGACCTATCTGTGTCACACGAGACGCGGCGACCGAGGCGGTCATCGAGACGCTAACGCAGTCATCTACACTCGCCTCCTGCCACGCTTCATAGCGTCAGCGGCTACATGCCTTTAAGCACGGGAGGCTACATCACCAGGTTTCACTGCAACAATACTGGTATGTGTTTATTGCAAAGTTAAATGTTAAACGTTCAGGCACGGGAGACGCAGCCGCGACCAAAACATTTAACCAGGCGCTCACTTCTCCTTCTCCCGTCCTTACACAAAGATTTCATCACGGAATTACAGCCAAACTCATAACGTGTAAGAATAGGGGGGGGTGGGGGGGGGGGGTCAGAAATAGCAACAGCAGTTGATTAACTGTATCAGCTGAAGGGGAAACAGCCGTGTGGGAGGAGGCCGGTCCGCTGGGCTGCTCACCCTACGGCGGGGAGTGTCACATGACTGCGGCAGGGACGCCACAGACGACACCGGGGTGTCCGATTGAGTACCCGGAGGGGCCCCATCCAGAAGGTCCCTTTTCCAGCCGAGTACACAGCAGCTCGCTTTGACTAATTACTTTAATTGCTTTAATTGGAACTGTTATTCCAGGGAGAGTTGGAGCACGTGCCGTGGGGGAAGGGGGGGCTCGAGGACTTGGGTTTTGTGCCCTACCGGCGGCACACAAGGCACGGGCACAGCTGCGTGTGAGCGGTTTGCCCCCCCCAGCCTCGTGAAGGGGGGACAGCCAGTACCTCTGCATAAAGCAGTACCAGCTGGGGGGCCCCAGGCCAGCCCCTCCCAGGGGGCCGGACTGGGGCCTGATGTGGAGACTGGAGGATACTCATTGTTCACTGCGACATGAACTCATCTGAAGTAAAGGATTGTGGGAAGAGACACAACATCCCCGTGACCGAATCAGAACTCCTGCTCTCTTTACACCCTGTTCCTGATAAAGACATGTATGCGGAGGTCTACACCAATCACCCACATGTTTTCACCTCCAGATTCTTCCGCCTCAGCCAGGATATCTTTATTCCAATTACACCTGGCGTGGGTCTGTCAAGAAAGAAAAAAAAAAACTTAAACTTGATAGGACAAACGGATTAAGTAATGAATAAGTGTGTGCGCACGCTTCAAATTTCCCACAACTGAAGAATTGTTGAAAGTCAGGTTGGATGTTGGGTTGTGGTGCAGAAACTTGTCAGCCCTCAGGCCTTTTGGAGAGGGAAATGAAGGATCCGGGTCCGTTTCTTCCTTCTCCTCAAGTCTCCCACACTTTGCGTCCGCATACGTGCCTTCCTGAGAGCCGCTCAGGGGAGCTCTACTGAACGTCCTAATTACTAACGAAACCCTGGCACTACCGCACCAACTTCACTCAGCTCAGAACCCTAAAGGCGGAGTATTTATCACAGAAACAGCACGCTCACTAATATTATAAAAAAAATGAGGAGAGGGAAATAAGAAAAAAATGAATAAATATATAAATATCTACAGACAATCTGTACGTCTCATTTTAGCGGCAACCTTTGTCAATGTGACATTTTGCTTCCCAGGAGAAAACGTCACACTGGATAAAGAGAGAGGCCGCCCGTCCTCATTTGAAACTAACGCACATAATATCGGCTCTTTGTATGGAGGGGCCGGGGTGGCCCGGAGCTGTATCTCTATGATTAAAGGCACGGCAGGGGCCATCCGGGGGAATGCCGGGACTTTAAAAACCTTTAGCTCCAGGGGAGGCGTGGCGTTTGGGGGGGGGGGGGGGGGGGATTTAGTCACAGTCCTCTGCTTCACAACTTATTAAAGATTTTCAAAAACACTTATGAATCAGCCAGGCTCAGACGGAAGTCTTTTTTCTTTTTTTTTTCTTTCTTTCTTTCTTTTTCCTTAGGTCTCCTTGGCAACATATCACAGACGATACGCGGTGTGACACTGAATAACAATACTGGGGCGTGGCACCGCGGCAGGCTAGCGCTGGCCCGGCGCGAGGCAGACGGCTTCACGGCCGCACCTCGCGTGCTTAGCGAGAGTCCTTCACTGGCTGGCTGGCTTTGACTCGGGCCTGCTTTGTAGCTGAGGCCTATTCTTCGCCTCACTGACTCGTCTGACACCCAACCCGGCGCCTGACGGTTTTACCGCCAAACACTGAACCACAGCCGTGAAGCCTGCAGAGGTGCACCACTGTACAAGGGATAACAACAGGCCTACCCTCCCTTTAAAGCCTGCGAGGGGCGCCGTTACGGACTCTCAGAGTACATCTGTGCTGCCGTCGCGCTCTCGTTCATTGCGTAACACGCGGTGGCAGCGGAAAGCGGGCCAAACGTTGTGGCGTGTCGTTTTTTTTTTTCGCGGGGCCCGTAATTGAAGACCACCTGTGGGCGGCTTAAATAATGTAGCGCGAGCTTTTACCTTTATTTCAGCTGTAAAGCGAGGTAAACGGCGGACGGCCCTGAATATTTCATGGGCGGGCGCCCGCGCGGGAAAGCCGGCTCCAGCCGCCGCTCAAACCGCACATGAGAGCAGTTCATTTGGCGCCGTGAAAAATTGATGTTACACTTCGGCGGCGTTGTCGTGGGAGGAAAACAAGAGTGGGGTTTCGGGAGGATGCCCGCGTGTTTCTGACAGGGGCGGTAGACATGAGAGAATGAACACACACTCCTTCCACAGCCAAGGCCTAGCTAAATGCCCTCCCCCCCACCAAACATTCTTCAGAAATGCTTTACTGCAGTCCTGTTACCCCCAGCTGATTCCTCTTATTTCCTGTCTGTGCACACTCCACAGGCGTCCACACAGAAGGTTACTGGCGGTGATGTCATAATGTTTTTCTTTTTTCTCAAGGCTTTGCGAACCCCAGAATGGCTGCAGACAGCACGGAATCGCTTGTGTTCAGCAAACAAAAGACCACTCTCCACTTCAATTGGTTCAGGTCAGCGAGTTGCTGACAACAAAGAAGCCCCACTTATTTTGGGGTTCAAAAAGCCTCACTGTTCCAGCGCTAATCACATCCCCCCCGACTTCAGAAGCCTCTTGATAAGCATGAAGGACCAGAGGCGGTATTGCCGCTGAGTTCTCAGCACCGACAGAGGAACGGCCTAATCCTCGCCTATTTCCTGTCTTTCACTCTCAACACCCAGTTCACTGCACCCGCAGGTGGTCAAACGCCTCTCAGCCCAGCCCTGTGGGTTCAAAACGTAAGAAACTGTCTGCCAGTCAATGTTCAGCACATAAGGAGAAACCGCTGAAGCTGTGAGTAAGGCTGACAGCGTGTGATTCTAGCAAGGGCTGGGACACCTTTTCCCACAATTCCATGCTCCATCCCACTGTCCTGAGGGTTCAGGCTTTCCCATCCTGCCCACTTCCTGGACATGTTCCCTGCATCCTTCTCTGGCTCTCTGTCTGTCTGCCTCTCTCTCTCTCTCTCCCTCTCATCCCTTCCCTTCTTTCTCTATGAATTTTGAACACTTCACAGTAGGAGCGGTGTGTGTTTGAATACATTTCCTCGGCGGGCGTCGGAAACGATAAAACAGCTGGCCCAAAAATAGAGACGCACGGAGATGCAAAATGGATCTCAGAAGAAGGAGTGAAAGAGAAAACACATTTAAAAAGAACAAAAACAACGGGGGAAAAAAAAAAACAAAAAACAAAGACGCCGGGCGAAGAATACACCAGCGATCTGGGCGAATTTACTCCACGAGAACAAAATAAAACCGCCGTTACATGTTAATTAGAGAACATTATCGCAGGAAAGGAGAGAAGCCCGTGGAAGCTGCGATTGGCGCACACACGGTAAACAGCACTCAATTCTCCAGATATTTACATGTTTGTCAGAGAATGTAAATATCCAGAGTAATCTCAGGCTCCGGGGCGCTCCTTTTGCTCATTTCGCTCGTTTGCATCAGCCGCTGAACCGAGGAAACACGACGGACGATACTGGCATGTGTCACGGTTACGTAATCGCCAGACCTCTGTGGGTCACATCAGCTACCCAGCCAGCTTAATGCCCTATGCATAGCCTGCAGGCCACTGAGCATAACCGGGGACCAGAGTATCTAACTCATCCAGCACTGTGGAGTTCATACACAATACACCACTGTAGAGATTCAACATAATCCAACACTGAAGAGATTCAACACAATCCAACACTGAAGAGATTCAACACAATCCAATGAAGAGTTCCCTTATAATGCAATACTTGAGTTCCCAGAACATCCAACAGTGTAGAGTTCCCACACAATCCGAGACCGAAGAGTTCCCATATAAGCCAACACACGAGATGCCAGAAAATCCAACAGTGTAGAGTTCCCATACAAAACAACACTGCGGAGTTTCAACAATAGGCAACATCACGGAGCTGCAACATAATCCAACACAGCACAGTTCACACACAATCCAACACTGCAAAGTTTCTAAAAAATCCAACACTGTACAGTTCCCACGCAATCCATCCTGCAGTGTCCACACATGCAGAGCGAATTCCTCAGGGGAAACAGAGTACTAATGTTGCCTTATATTCAGAACGGCATTTGAAATCACGAGAAAAACAATGCAAAAAAGAACGCCGGATCCGCACCGGCGTGCGCGTATGTGGGCGGAGTGGTGTGGAGCTTAAACATTAACACTGTGTGTCTTTTCTGTGATGCGACTTTTTTTTTTTCCTTTTATTCCTGAAAGAAGTTGTGAATACAAAAAAAAAAAAAGCCCCTTCCTTTTCAGCGTACCTTCAAAAGTGCACACATACTCAGGGCCTCCACGGAAAAGCTCCTGTTGCTGTGAGATTATTTGCGGAATCTATCTCTCCGCCGCTGGCTCCCCTGGGCTTTCCTTCCCGCAACTCCATCTCTCCCCGCCTTGTTTGATACCTCTCTCCATCTACCAAATTGGAAACAAATTTTATAGGAAACAAAATGTGGCCTGGATCACAGGAGGAGGAGGGGGAGGGGGTTGTTGAGAGAGCCAGTTTCTGTCTCGCAGGGTAACAGAGCTGGAGTTCGGGGTAAAGGCGCAGGAAACGAGCTCCACGCTCACGTGTGACCGCCCCCACACTGAGCGCGTGCGTTTGACACCGCCCCGACACCCCAATATGCTACGGATCCCCTGACTGAATATTCAGACAATCAAACCCCTGCTTTCCCCTGCACGTCGCCCCAAAACGGTGAGACACAGTCCAGGTGTTTGTGTGTGAAAAATAGCTCACAGTACAGAAATCTGTCCACCCACTCTTTCAGCCAGGGAACTGAAGGACATCTACAAATCTTCTCATTCCATGCATGACTGTTGGGCTCCTCTTCATGCAGATTTACCAGAAATAATAAAAAAATAATAATAAAAAACTGGATTCTCTTAATTTTTTTTTATATTAGCAAGCATTCAAGCGCAGATCCAAGTAATCAGTTAGTGATGTGACAGGCAGGGTCTGGAATCCCCATTTCTCCTGGGAACAGCGATGCACTCACACACACTTGAGCGGCACACAGGCCTTTATAAGTCAAGATCTAATCAGCACTGTGGGGCTTATAAATGGCCGCAGTGCCAGGCTCTGGATAACTCGCTGGGCTGCACCTTACCCACACTTCCATAAGATGAAAGGTCTTCAGTCAGGAGGGCCGAATTTAAACACCTAAAACGGTGAAACCGGAAAGATGGGAGACGCTTTCTGAAAAGAAAGGCTTCCTGTAGAGTGAGGAACAGGGACACACAGGGGGTGGTGACTCTAGGTGACTTTGGCCAGGTACAGCAGGCTGGAAGCACAGGCTGCTAACTTTACCTGGTGTTTCGATTTTTGCCACCTTGTAGCATAACCCTTCTGTGTGAGAAACACCGGAGCAGTAAGCGGTGAGAATTACTGAGACGTTTTACAGGCAGGGGCTATGGAGATGTACAGCATTTATAAAAAGATTCAAACAGAGCGATTTTTTTCAGCGCCAAGCGAAACACATGGAACTTAACACCCCCTGCCTGGATGTCTTTGGTACGGCCCAGCTGGGGACGGAACCCATGGCCTTCCAGTGTCAAGGACAGACACTCCAACCACCAGGCCACTGAAGCGGTGAGCTCTGCCCTGGGAGCAGATGGAGACATCCTCACGGCTGGTGTGCCAGACCTCTGTATCTGACACACGGCGCAGGCTGGCACTTTGCCACAGGGCAGTGCAGTACCTCCTCCCTCACCAAACCGGGCACTCCGGTCGCACACACGCCCCTTCAGCCAGCCTGGCAGAAGCCGCTGACCGCGCCCCCTAACTGTGACTGACCGCACGAACCACGTGACCATGTGAGACAGCGGTGGCCGCTTCTGACTGACAGCAAGATCTGATCAGATCAGCGAGTCAAAATTACCGGACTCCCAGAAAACCCAGACATTATGTCATCTGTTCTTATAAACTCTGAGCTCCTTGTCCTCATATAAAGAAAGAAAATGATAAGAATATTTAATTTGTATGAAAAATCATGCGGAAAAAAGACATCTTCTGGGAACAATGAAAGGTAAGCAAATTGCAATCACGTGCTATTCTGGTAAACACTTTGCGGCTCCAATCACAGCCATTTCCAGGACTACAGACCCCGCTACTTCCTGGATTTCCCCACTACAGCCACATTAAAACATGGAGAGAGATGGTGGAAATTATTTCGATAGAGTAACATATTAAATTCTGTGAGCAATGCACATGAGAAAATTGAAATAATTTAATCTTCTCCTTTCAGTAATTACTGCAGTGGGGGGAAAAAATCATATTGTGCTTAAGATGGATACAGTGACAGATTTGGCCAGGGATCATACTACATTTATTTTTATTCAGAAAAAAATCCACTGCTCTGTTGAATCCGCATTAGGAATTAGCTCTTTGCATGTTCCACAAACAGGAGCAACCGGGAAGTAAAGAGGATCCGAGCTTCATATCTCCGTGTGGCGCTGCTATTGTACCCTTGAGCACTAAGCCCCACGATTCCCGCGATCCTGTCTGTATGAGGGAGGTGCAGAGCCGTGATTGAAGCTGGTCACAGACGAGGGCATCCACTAAACACGCAAATAATAACATTTATTACCCCCACAATCATTTTGATTGGATAATTATCGGGAGCGTCAAAAACGCGCACAAAAAAAACAACACGTGTAATTATGGCCACCTGGCAAGAAACAATGGCATTCGATAAACCGCCACGAAAGAATCTGTCACTTTACTCAAGGTCAATCCCCTCTGACACATTTAATCCCTTCAGTGGAGTCCCGGCGTTCACAGAGGAATGAAAAAGCTGGCAAGTGCCAGTGTGAATTAGCATACATGCCGGCACTTGAACTTTCCTTTTAATCCCAGAATTCCCCACTACTAGTGTCTGAAAGACGCCAGATATCCCCCCCGGCCTTTGATACAAGAAGCGCCAGACGTCTTCACCAGTGAAAGAACCGCATTCAACGCTCGCCACGTCCTCTGAAGAGGACCGCTTCCTTTTCAAAGCGTCTCTCCCTGCATTAAGTGTGCGTGAAACACGCGTAGTTCCGCCCCGGAGAACCACCGCACGGCTCTTCTTCCAGGTCTGTGGTTTAACTAACTCTGTAAAAACGCCTGGGTTTATAGGGGCAACGGACATGCCGATCAATCAGGGAAACAGATAGAGAGACGGTTCAGTCCTGTCTGGAGAAACACTATTAACTCGTCTCTGCTCCCAGTTTAGTGACTCTCTATTACCTGTAGAGATCCTGTTAAAGCCATATAAATCTCTCCGGCCTCTTCACAGTCTGGCCTCGGACAAGATGTCTGCTACCATATTATACAGAGTCATCCGAGGCCACGGTGAGTACGTGGATGACATTTTGGGAGACGGACAAACTCTCTAATTGGGCAGGAAATGAGTGCAGCGGTTAGTAAGTCAGGACAGCGGAGAGGGCTGGCAGTGAGGGACCCAGAGCTGCCGGTTCAACTCCCGGGCTGTGCCCCCGAGGAGCGCTCTTAACCCGGGCAGACGCACATTCTGCTGGATGACTGCACATTCTGTACAAAGCGCCCGAATTCGGGAGGGCGTACGCCGAGCAGACACAGAGCGTCAGGTAGTGGGCCAGGGAGTTAAGCCAGTGCCGACAATCACACAAAAAAGAAATGCAGCGCAGTGAGGGCGTTTGACACAGAAAGCCATCGTGGTACTATGCAAGCCTATGCAAGTTAGAGAAAGCCATTATAATATCGTAACTGTGTACATGAAAGGTACCATCTATACCTTGCAATTTCCTACAGAAAACCATTATGGTACTGCAGCTTTGTAAGTTAAAGATATCATATATATACTTGCTGTTTTACACAGAAAGCCATCATGGTGCTTCAGCTATCTAAGTTAAAGATAAAAGCATCCTGTAATGATGTATATGAGGATGAGGGTGTGACCCCCAGTGGTGGGGGTGGGGGGAGGGGGATTGGGAAGGGGGCAGGAGCTCCGCAGGGGAGGCTCAGAGCGATGTCACGCTCAGCCAGCCAATCCTGAGCCACCCACACAGGCCAGAGACCACGCCCCTCTGGCTGTGCCATACTCACCAGTCGATCACATGATAATACCATCCAAGTGTGCTGCCCTACAGTAGCCTGTTAGGCACTGTGTTTTTTTAATCTGTCCTTTTTTACAACAATGCTTTTTTATTCCATATCTGTTTTCAACGTGACGCTCACGTGCTGTAATGCTGGCCGTTCACTGTTGTACCTACTGTGTTATTACTGTCTTGTCGCGCATACTGTCCATGATATGTATTGAATACGGATTATGGCACATAAGTCGCTATGGATGAGATCCGTGGCCAAATAAGTAAATAATAACCAGAAAAAATAACAGAAGAGGAAGCAGAAGAATGCAGGTGATGGCGGATCTTATGTGGCACAGTGTGAGGAGGGAGAGAGGCATGGCTGAGTTTTGTGACCGCATGTGACAGTGGTAAATAGGGGTCACTGCCCCCCCCCCCCCCCCCCCCGCCCCCGGAAAGGGCCGTGTGCCAGGCTGCGTGGGCCCCCACTGCCAGAGGGAACAAGCCCGCAGGGCAGCTGTCGCCTCGGGGAGAGGCCCCTGGAAACAAGGCCGCCGACTCCTCTCCCTAACAACAGGGGGGCCAACGCCCGCCGTCGCTGGGAATAATTACAACACCCTCGCCTGATTAATTAAGATTTATTTACTGCAAATAGAATAATTATAATTTACAGGGATACAAGAAATGTAATTACGATTCAAATTTACGTTCCAACTGCCAGGCCGCTGAAAACCTTTCTTAATTATTCAGGAAGGGTTTACCGACCAAGCTAATAAGCGGAGCGCTGTACAGCGTGGAGTGTGTGGCGTGTCAGCCAGCCGGTCCCGGGTTCGAGGGGAGATTAAGGCGGGCAGGGAGGCCCTGTTCTTTTAACGGCGGCGTGCGAGGTGGAGATTAGCGCCCGTGCCGAGCCTGGTGCCCCCCTGCTTCGCCGCCAGTGGAGAGAACGCGGCCTCCCTACAGCCTGCTGACTGCTGCGATTACCGCACCATTACCGGCACTAAGGCGTTTATGAGAGAGGGCGCGAGGCACTGCACAGAGCACCGAGAGATTGTCTGTGAGGCTAAGTTACTGCGTAAGAAAGGGAGGGAGACGGGGGGGGGGGCGAAGGAGAGAAGGGGAGAGGGACAGGGAGAGAGGGAAGGGGAGAGGGAAGGGGAGGGAGAAAGGCAGAGAATAAGAGAAGAAGACAGAGAAAGAAGGAGGGAGAGAGAGAGAAGGAGGGAGAGGGAGAGAGGGAAAGGGACAGGGGGAGAGAGTGAGAAAGAAAGAGTGAGAGGGAGGGGGAAGAGAGGGAGCCAAGTGGAGAGGGAGAAGGGGAGAAGGGAAAGAGAGGAAGAGACAGGGAGAGAGAGAAAGGGGGAGACAGAGGGAGAGTGGGAGGGAAAGAGAGGGAGAGACGGGGGGGGGGGGGATGTGAGGGCTGCAATCCTTTCTGTGAGTTCCCTTCATATAGATTCCCCTGCATTGTTCACTTCATATTAACTCTGACTGGTACACTTCTGCTGCAAAGATAATGGCCGCTTAGAGTGGCGGAGGGCAACGCAGGTCTCAGAGTGCCACTTTTCACAGGATAATAATAACTTTCTGATTTGATCCCAATCACAGTCCCCACTCTAGTGTGTAGAAGTAAAAAGGTACTGACACAGGGTTTGTGTGACTAATATGCATACAGAGCAGTCGTATGTGATCCCCGCGGCTTTTAACGAGACGCACGCACATACATGTGCACCTCTCAGCGCCACATCCTGTCGGGGCAGCAGCGCTTGTCTCACAAAAGCAAGGCCCGCGCTGACGCGTATACATAATGCAGTATCGGAAAACGCTGCGGAGAGCGGGACACTGGCCCATTTAAATATGAAAAGGGGTCTCATTCCAATTTCTGCCTTTTCAAAGACTCCGTGCCGCGATAAGACGTTTTATCCCCCCGATACGCGAGGCCCGCGGAAAGATGGCCACCCACCGGCGGAGCTCAATACGGCCGACGTTAGACACGGTGCGTGCGTGTCGGTTTTATCACTGACGCACAAAGGAGAACAGCTCCCGCGCTGGGTTTCTTCCCAAGCATCCAAAGTGGGAGTTTTTACAAACTTTTTAAAAACAACAAGGAGACGCGACTCCAGAGCTTTAACAGTTTAATGCCGTGTTTTTTCATTTTTGCAAAGAGTGAAAAGAGAAAATCTATACGGTGGCTTCAAAAGGCCCCTGGGATCGTTCTGCGGGAAAATAAAACAAAGAACGCGTTTGTTTGGACGCGGGCAGATAAATTGGGCCACTTATGTGCGCTGGGTACCTTCCACTGAACACTTTCCCCAAGGCTCCTTTTCAAACGCTTGCTGATGTTCTCCCGAAAGCATTAAAAAGGAAAGATTTCCAACAGCGACCCGCTTTTTTCGAGCGGAGGAAAATACGATGCGCTGGCGCTAATCACGCCCAATTTCATGACGCATACGAGGTTTCCAGTGGTGACCTTGCCGTCTTTGCTTGTTAATTGCCGATAACGTGAGCACTTCCCACCGGAAAGGTGACCGGCTCCGGAAAGTTCCGTTTGTTAGGCCTCGGCAGTTCCGCTCCGACTGCTTCCGCGCGCTAAGCAAAGGGGAGAAGCAAGGGGATCGACACCACGTACGCATCTGAGGAGAACAGCGTCTGCTGGGGGGCTTGGCAGAAGAGAACATTTTCATAAGCACTAATTTAAACACCGCTGTGAGGAAAAGGGGGGGGGGGGGGTGTCAAGCCTGGGACTTACAGCCAAGACCATTTAGCTAATGCTGCCCCCAGCGAGGGCCACGAGCAAGCCAAACACACGCCCACTCCAAAGCTGAAATAAAACTTCACGAACGCTTGTCTTTTCTCCCCTAACTCACACTGACCCGTCACACACAGCCGGCTGACTGAAGCACAGGGCCCGCATCAGGATTCAAACCGGCAACCTCTCAGCTACAAGCCCAGCTCCCTCAACGTTACGCCACACTAACACTGCAACACGTTCCCAAGAGGGTTTCCCCAGGTAACGATTACACACTGTGAGGGACGACCAAGGTGAAACAGGAATAGATTTCACCCAGAGCGGCCAGAGACAGAGCAGGAGGCCTGTAGGGCCTACAGGGCTAAGCCCGCAGACACAGAGAGCGTAGGTGCACTTCCCTCCCCAGTCAATAAAACAAGGGCTCCTTCTTTTAAAACGGCATTTCCACGTTTTGTGCACAAGTGTGCCCTGCTGAGGGGGTAAGGCTCATCGCCCCTTGCTCCTCCGCTCCAATTCTGCTTCATTACCGGCCCGCTCGTACTCTCCGCCGCCGCACTCTGACAGCTAAATGAAGCCACCGCCGTACCTGCCAGCGCGGATTACAATTACAGGCTCCGAGAGGCGGCGTGGCGGACACAGCGGGCGCGGCGGACGGGCTTCCTGCTCAACGAGGCTGCGAGGAGCGGCGTCTCCGCCGCTGCAAACAGGACAAAGGCAACTCGGGGCAGGGTGTTTGCGTAGCCATCCATGCCCGCTCGCTCATTGTCTGCCCTGTCAATCTCCGCTTCGCAAGGGTGTCTTCATTACCGGGATGAAACCAGACCCCCCCCCCCACGAGACCGAAAACAACTTTCGCCACCGATAACAAAAAGGGGCTGTTTACGCGCTTAAGAATTCACATGCGGCCAGTCGTGAATGAGAACAAACGTTTGGCCGCTTCATCAAATACCGCGTTTCTTTTTGTGGCACCTTCTGGGGGGGTTGTTCATCCGCCTCGATGAGGCCGGACAATAACTATCAAAGGCGCCGCGGGTCTGTGGTTTTTTTGTGCGCTGTGTAACGTGTAATTGGACCTGGAACAATGTACTTTAGGACTCCCTGCCATGAGAGACACAATGTTTGCCCTATATTAAAGGTACCCCTCTGAGGAGGCCAGCGGCATTGTGGCTGCTGCTGTGCCACACCACGTGATCGACACCTCACCTGCTTGTATTTAAACTGCAGGCCTACTCACCAACTGACAGACACAACTAGCATTCGTCCTTAGCTCTGACAAACTAATCTTATTTAAGCCACTGAACGTTTTGAGTTTTGGCGGTTACTGCAGCTAGACCTACTGGGTTTGGGAAAAAATGCGCATTAACTTAAAAAGACCAAATAAACGTCACCACATTTGCTGCAACTTCTCCATACCAGTAGCTAATGCAGAAAAATTCAAGGCAGTAAGAATCTTTTTTTTCTTTTTTTTTAACAAATTCAACTCCTTACTGCCCCCTAATGGTCATATTGTTGATTGCAGGACTATTTTGGATGGATGCCCTGCAAAGCATTGGCAAGTCCAGGCAGGCTACCTGGAGCACCACTGCTGACTCCTGCCTGAGTCTCACCTGTGCGGCTTTTGGTCCCATCCCAAAATTCTATCCAGACCACAATGCTTTGAAAAGTTCTGCTGGAAGAAGGTAGCAGCCAACATTAGTAAGCAAGTTTTCAGGAAAATGAAACAACTCAGTCAGCTCTCTCAGTCTCCCGAGCCAAGACTCCTTGCCAATGGCTGACCTCAGGACAGCAAGGTTTGCGAGAGCTGAGTCTTCAAAGCAAAGACTCCTTGCCAATGGCTGACCTCCGGTCAGTCAGGTTTGCTAGGGCCTGCAGTTCACAGTGTTTTCAGGTTGCTGATCTATGGGCTGTGGTCCAGAGCGGGTGAGTTCATTCTCTTGTGAAATTTGGAAAGTAAATTTTCAGCATCTGCCACCTGCTTACTGGTCTCTAAGACAGTGAAAAGAGGCACTAAGAATTCAGAAACGCGTTTCCTTTCCCCTCCATGTTACATTCGGTAGGTTACATGCCACAGATTCTTAAATGTTTTATTAATCTGAGGCTGGCGAAATGACACAAGGCAAATGTTTTAGGATCGTGAGGGTTTTTTTTAGATCTATTCTTAAAGAACCAGGGAGAACAAGCTGTCAGAGTCCACCTACTCCATATTGCAAGAGGCTTCCCACAGATTTCCCACAAAGGCGACAGAATCAGCGTGTCAATGCCTCAAAGGTGAACCCAAGCTGAACCAGCAAGGCGTGGGGGTGGGGGGTGGGGGGTGGGGGGGCCCTGTTTTGAAACGCCGGGTGAGGAAGAGAAAAACCCATTGCTTTTCTTTCTTCCCTCCCACTAGGTGTGGTGTTCTGTCTGAAGAGCTCTTATGCCTAGCTCTTACACCATCAAGGTAAGGTCAAAGGTCAGAGCCGCCTGTGATAAATACTGGCATGATGAAATTGCCGCGGTTCCTGACCACACCAACAGGGTTACCTGTAGAGCCCTGACAGGGTTTCTGGAATATGCTGAATGTAGCTGATGAAAAGACTCCCCCTTCACTAACAATACCGATATAGTGATAATGTAATTCTTCCATATAGAAAGCAAAGAGCAAATGTATGTTTTTGTTGCATCTGTATATAAATTTTCCCGTGTACTAACTAACCAGATTTACGTGCTTTCGGTGGTCAGACAGACAGCTGGTACAGTATGTAAGGAGACTATGAACATGCAAACATTTATGAATCCATCACTCCAAACAATTCAGTGACATAATTGTATTTTAAGTTCTAAAACTGCACATCATAACCAAGCCATCTGACGGTGGAAATTTTTCTTCATTACAAAGTCAACACCTGAGATCAAGGTAACCAAACTCCAAACACATTTCCCCATAGATTTGTTCCCCTTGGTAACGCCCCATGCAATAGCTTCTTAAACTGTTGTATTTTGTGCAGTATATACATGAAAATTCTGCTGGGGAACTATTATAGATTTGATCTTTTGGATCAAACTGCATTCCCAAATAAATTGAAGTCTGAGATTCATTTCTGATGAGAAGATGTGTGTAAAATTTCTCATCAGTCTGGTACATATCAATCTGCACATCTCATTTTCTTCTGAGGTTTTGTGCTGTACCTTCAGAATGAACTTTTTCAGGAGGAACACATTTGCTTGGATCCGTCAGCCTTAACCGAAGGGTTTCCATTCCAAGAAAAGCTGAAATACTCCTCACAAAGGATAAACCTACCCAAGTTCCCTGGAGGTTACTTATTTATTTATTTTTATTTTTATTTGTTTGTTGATTGAGATCGACCATTTTGACCTACTTTAATTTCAGTGCCACATATATGTTCCATCCTGAACAGTTTCGCCCTCCACAGTAAGCTTTTTCCAGCCGAAGACCCACTGTGTTTCCCTCCTTACAAGCATCCCTCCTCCTTCCCCACAACGCCGGTCCAGTGCAAATCGATATTTCAGTGAACTCTGCCGACGTGATGTCTTCCTGCCCGACGTCCGGATAAAACGTTTCACACACGGAGAGAGACAGAACAGGAGGAAGGTGCAGGCTTTTCTTCAAGATGTCTGACGCTTTCTGAAGGGAGAGAAAGCCAACCTGTGCAGTGGATGGCTTTCCCCAAGAGGGCAAACTCAGAGAGACAGTCAAAATTACTGTGGAGACATCACTCAGTTCTCTTGGCTGAAATGACTGTAATGGCAACACATTGCTGTTAGATAGCTACATAATTTCTTTTAATTCATATGGTTATATCTGATTGTGTGCTTTATAGTTTTGGTTGTTGCTTTGGAAACACAAAGCTGTCCTGCCAATAAAGCACCTTTGAATTTGAATCGGTTCCTCCTCCTAATATTATTAGCCCATATTGCATATTAGCTTAATGCAGTCGTGCTCATTATTAGACTGTGAATACAGGGAACTTCACAAAAATGATTTCAGCAAAATCGTGCTGCAGAGAATATGAAAACGCAATCAAACTGTTTTACAGATGGGAAACCACCTAGCTACAACAGACCCTCTGTTCTGTCTGGAGGACCACTATGACTAGCAAATTTGACTCATTCACCAGTGTGCAAGGCTACCGATCGCTATGGTTTTGGTCAGGTTTTTGACCTCCTGTGTCAATGATACTCACTGTCTGTGTGACATGCAGATATTTGCGAAGTTCATACGCTCACAGATGTTCTCCAAAGCAACATGCAAACTGCATTACCTCCTGAGAGTTCTGCAGCCGTCTTGGGGGGGGGTTATCATACCGACGCCTTAAGCAAATATTTTAACTGAAAACGCTGGTGCTAGAACAGCCCAACACATCCAAAGCCTCACTGTAAACAGAAAAAAAAAAGAGTGCGACAATTTAGTCACCAAAACACGTGAAAATTTCACCCCCGTTTCCACAGTGGCAGTCTCCCAGCACCTAAACAACTACAGCCTCCGCCAAGACCAACGGCAGAAGCCCTGCTGCTCCGTACTTTCAGCGTAATTAGCCTTGTCCCAGCCTTATTAGCCTGAAGATTGGGGACCGCTTACTCAGGTGCCGCTAATTACCAGCACCCACCACCACAGCCATAAGATTTTTCCCTTTTTCTTTCTTTTTTTTCTTTTTCGGCCATCTTTCATTACTTATGCTCCCTCCCTATTTATATCTGGGTGACAAGTACATTTGTCTTGAGCGAATGAGGTGTTTAGCCCTGGTTCCCACCCCCAGTGGGGGGGGCTAATTAAGAATGGGTGGGGGGGGGTGACGCTCGATCCTCCACGGCGGCAAAAACAACCAGAGGGGAGATGGTTTTATCGAGCTGAAAACACAGCAACGGTCAATAACGCCGTGGGCCGACGCCCCTATCGGGGACTGTCCGAGACCCAGAGTCATTCATACAGCATGACACGGCGAGACGTCAGGGAAGTGACCGCAGGAGAGGAGCACTCAGGGAAAGAGTGCATCGATCGAGGGGCGCGGGCGGCTGTGGAGAGGGCGAGAGAGCATGGCCCCCCCCGCTGCTCCACATGCGATGGCATGAAATGTTAATGCAGATGTAGCCAAGGTTAATAAAGTTTTCAGCAGAATGGAAAAAGAGGAATCCACAGCGGCCGCCCCGGCGTGAGCGTGTTTCAAGGGCCGCTGGATCTCTCTATCTCCCTGAATTTTTAAGCCCGCGCCCTCCCGACGTTTGACTGCCCGAATCAAGCCCCGACTCAGAATTCCAGGAGATGAACTGCCTTTTTTATTGCTTTTTTTATTGTGAGAGTGATTTCCCCTGTTTGTGCAAGCATGCTCGCTCCTGGACTAGCACACTGTTCAGCAGGCTTCTTCACTGTAATCGTCTCCTCCAGTTCTCCTCCCCTGCCCACCTCTGTCTCACATACAGAGAGAAGGTGGAGGCATTCAGCATCTGTGCATTCACAGTCTAGCTTTCATCCCACTGCGGGGGGAGAAATAAACATCTACATCCACAAAAGGAGACACATCCTCACAAACAGTGACACCTTAGCGCACCCCTGCCACAGTCAATGACTCACCGAGCCTCTAGGGGGCGCTGAGGAGACAGCGCACACACCTGCCTATTCGAGAGCCTGTGTTGTGGGTGCGCCCGGTGTCTTAAACAGCAAGGAGCCCCCAGATAAAGGCTGCGACTTCATGCAGCAAGCCTGTCACTGATAAACGCCACGTCGGCCCCCGACGCAATCCCATCTCTCCCTGCAATCCAATAAAGCTCACACGTCAGAGCCCGGAATAAGATCCCGGAGCTTTATGTTTGTCACCTGAAGAGGCCCATGTTTCTCTCACTCTCTAATCAAGCTCCCCCATCCCACCGCACACCCCCATCCCTATTTTAAGCGCCCGGGGGGGGGGGGGGGGGGCAGTTCAAGCTAGCGTCGGCCGCTCCTGTGCCGCCCTCACCTTGCGTGACGCCGCATATCTCAGAGTAATGCAGCGCCCTGCAGAATCTGCATGCACAAACACTTGCAGTACATTAGTCCGGCTGCCGCCCCACGGCGAGCGGGGGGGGGGGGGGTCGCGTGGCGGTAAAACACGGGGTCGGGGGGCTGTGGGCCGCATCTCCCGGCTCTCGTACGGGAAGCATTTTATACGGCAATCAGCGTTTATCTGAGCCAGGCTAGCATCCCCGCGCAGGCGTTTACTGGTAATGTGACAGACGACTTTATCCCGGAGATTAATGTAACGCCGTGAGATCGCATTTGTTTCCGAAGAATGTTGCCGCTGTCGTTTAAATGTCAAAGGCAGCGACACAGAGCTTACTTCAGTGTGTCCTTGTGAAATGACAGCTCTCAGAAAGAGAGGGATTTAGAATGAGATTTCCATACATGCTCTTTGCCAGTTCTGCTGTGAGAGAGAGAGACGGAAATACCATGTGTTTATACACCGACTGCAGCTCACACACACACACGCACACACACACGCCGAGCATGCATATGTGCACGTACCCACACACTAGAGCTTGCCTTCACTGATCCCATGTGTGAACACAAACACAAACACACACACACACACACAAACACACACACACGCCTAGCCCTTAAGTCAGGTCTGTCCTTTAATGCACTCACGTAGCGAAGCAGTACAGAGCAAGCCTAATTCCAGCACTGTGAACGGCAGTATTAAGACTCCAGCAGCAGCAGAGTCTTTGCCTGCGTTTCCGGCTGCTTTTTTCAGAAGCACACCTGATGCATTCTGCTTCACACACTCACTCCGGTCACTGCTCTCTGTCCGTTCGGCTTTAAAGACAATCTCCGTTTCGCTGGAGAGGAGGCAGCTTGTTTCCTCAGCACCAGCCTGCTGGGGAGGGGGCCGAGGAGGAGCAGCAGCTCACGCAGGAGCCCCTCTCCAAACAGAGCCCTCGGGGGGAGCGCGTTCACACACACAGAGCGCGTAGAGGTGTGTGTGTCTCGCTGCTGCGGGCCGGGCCAGGCGGGCACCGTGACCGAACCGCTGCTGGAGCTAAAATCACCGCGTCACTCGGACTCGCTCCACGCCTCTCACACCGCAGCCAATCACAGGGAAGGATCGCAGGGATGGGCGGATACCTCCCAGGACCTCAGCAGGACCAATGGGCGGCCGTGCAGGAGGTCACATGACCTCCAAGTGGGCAGGGGATGTTTGTAACAACCTCTGAGACAGGTACGGAGGTTTCAGTCTCTCTCGCTGTGATGCGCGCAACGTGTGATCGCCTCAGTTGCAAACCCGACTCCTGATCCTGTCGAATTTCACGCAGCCGCAAACACAAAACAAATGAAAAATAAAACACAAATTAACATGTTAATAACGGCGGGATAGCAGATATTTATCAACAGCAGCCTGAGGGCTAGCTTTAAGCACAGCTGTGTGGTCAGTCTGTGCAGAATCAGTCTGTTTCTGTGGAGAAAAAGTGTGAAAAGGGAAAGTTGAGAAAAAAAAAAAACAGATGTCAGTAATGCAACAATGCCCCCTACTGGACATGTGGTGACACTGCAGCGTGCTTAGACTCACTCTGCAGTCCAGGTACAGTACGCAACAGCAGATCCGAACAGACGTGCTTTGAACAGCAGGTAACGCTGATACAACCCAGCAGAATGTGACACGCGAAAGACAATCCGAAAACCCAATCCTGACATATTAATAGATTGTATCCTAAATCTGGGCAGCGGTTCTGTCTCCTGCCTCAAATAGGGGTGGTCTAATCTAATTTGTCACCGGAATGGAATTGGGGGAGGGGGGGGGGGGACTTTAAAGTAATGATGTTGAAGTCAATGCAATTTCCATAAAAAGCCACCGCGTACCTTTCCTCACTCCCCCCCCCTTCGATCAGCTAATGCAGCCACGAGGGACCAGAGGGAGTGCCTGCGGTACGCTAAGCATCCGGCGGTTAGCTCTGTTAGCTTAGTGTTGCCCGCACCCCCGCCTCCCAGCTGTTTACAGTGGGCGGCTGGCCCTCGTTTGCTTCCACGTCCTTATTATTCTAAGACGGCACCTCAGATCCCCAGCGAATAAAAATTCAGCGCCTCGCTACCGCTATCGCCTTTAGGTGAGCGATTTAATTGCCACGCAGCCCCCCCCCCCCCCCCCTCCCCGGCCCCCCCCCCACCCCCGGAGTCGACGCTGCTACGCCTTCTCTTTTCTCTTCCGCGAGCGCTCCTCGCTCGCCTCGGCGGACAGGGCTGCCGCTGGGAGAGCAGGAGCCGACGCCGGGGGCGGACAGTTCCCCGCTGTCCCTCCGTGACTCCTGCTTAGAGCGCTCTCACTCCCTGCTTCAGCCGCCGCGCGCCACGGGTCCTGAAATGACCCTCGGGGAGTGTGGGGGTGTGGTTATCCCTCAGGGAGCGCCGCCCACGAGGAGAAAGGGGTGTGGTTATCCCTCGGGGAGCGCCGCCCACAAGGGGAAAGGGGTGTGGTTATCCCTCGTGGAGTTAGGTAGGCCAGATCCTGGATCAGATCATGCTTTTTCTATGTGACAGTTGAGATTACGACTACAGTTAGGTAAACCAGGTCCCAGATCAGTTTATGCTTTTCCACACGATGGGTGAGATTAGGACTACAGTTAGGTAGGCCAGGTCCCGAATCAGTTAATGCCACAGGCAGTTTATGCTACCATTCTGTCACAGAGCCATCAAAGCAGAGTCACCTTGGAGGACATGACAGGGTCCCCATCAGAGGCCTCCTCTCTCTAAAGTCTCCGGCAACTTCCCAAAGTATGGAGGGAAATTCAGGTCAGGAAGGAGGGCGAGCACACAAGTCAATTTCCATAGCCAAAGTGTAATGTTTATCCCTAAGACACGTGTCGTCTCCATGGAAAAGACCCGAACAATTTCAGCCGCAACGTCTTAGCATTTTAAGAACATCTTGTTATTCTCTTCCTTTCTCGAGCCGTGTTAGCGATTTCAAACACGTCGTCTCCAAATCGCTCGTTTTTTTTTTCCTTCTTCTACTTTTTTTCATGTATTCATTAGCTAGCCTTTCACTGCAGGCTGAATTCTGCTTCCATGGCGAACTTTTAATAAGCTCTGGTCCCTCGTTTTCACTTTTGCACGTTCCACTGTGGGTGAGATCTCTGTTCCAGCAGGGGTTTGGGTTGGGACGGGGCGAGCTTCACCAGGTCCTGCACCACCGCCTACCCCCACCCCCCCCACCAGCTCTGAGACAGAGGTGGGCGGGTGACAGCAGGGATTAACATGACCAGGGCAGAGTGATAACGTGGAGTACCGCCACCCAAAACCAACTCTCCTCTCAGCTGTGTCCCTCATGGTCTCACACCAATTGGTTATGCTAAACACACCCGAAAAAAAAAAAAAAAAAATACATACTGTGAAAAATAAAATAAACAAGCACCCCATCGTGAAATGAATGCAATTACCTGACACAGCAGCAGTGTGAAATAGAATTTACCACATTTAATCTGACTGCTTCTGTTCTTCTACGACCCCAAATGACACATCACTGTAGTTGTGTTAGTTTGTGCTAAAAGGTGTATGTCGTGCGGTCGTGAGAAACTCAGATTGGGATTTCACAACAAACTGAGCTTGTCAAGCATGGTTCCTTAAATGAGCGATTCAGAATGCAACCTCAACATTCCCAATTCTATAAAATTACGCAAATTCTACAGGTCACATGTGGGTCCAACCCTCTTCCTGCAAGACTATATCTATGTGCACATGACAGGTATGTTCTTCAATTAAAGGTATAAAATAGAAATCATTGACAGAGACAAAAACGCTCGTTTGTAGACTGTGAGCATTTCTGTTCCGGATGGATTCATATGCGGTGTGATATGCTGAGGCTTTCTCCCATATATAGGCAAAAAAGACATACATTTTCAGCCCACGGGCAATGAACACAAGAGATCCATTAGGAGAAACCATGTCACTTTACCGGGAAAAAAAGCACTCAGCAGAAGACTATTATTTTCTGAGCATTAGTGAAAGCCGCACGCAACACGCCATATGTTAACCTTGATTAACTGCTCTTCCAGTTTCCGAACTGCCAGGCCGATAAGACCCTCTTCTTAGAAGCTGTTCCCCCAAAGAGCACTAAGGAAGAATTGAATCTGCTTTTTTGTCTTCATCTATAAATTCCCAAAACTCCCTCTGTTCTCTTCTAAGCACTAACATTCCACCGTGCAGGTTAAGGACTAACACAGAAAGGTACACACGTACAAACATGTGTGTAGCAGACCGAAGAACAACATTTCTTTTTGTAAAAACTCATTCCAAGTGCACCACTTCTAAAAAACTCAATAGGAGCTCTTTCTCTCAGACAGCCTGGCTATGCTGGTGAACTTGGAATGGAATTACTCACAGGGAGCTATTCATTTTACCTCTATATTGTATTCATCTGTTAAAATACAAAAAAAAGGTGAAAATCTTTTTTAGAAATCTTATCTGTAGTAAATGATAAATAAATAAATAAATAAATGAATAAAAATAAACTTCTTATCAAGCCAGTCACCAAGCTGCATACCATCCTCACTTAGGCGAAACGGATCCTTATCGAGCCAGATAACCAATCACGCGCAGCGATCTCGGGCCTGGCACACGGACTCGCAGGTGAAAACTACTCCTGATTACAGTGAGGAGCTGCGGAGAGATGTGCTGGGTGGTGGTGTTAGCGCCGGGGCTGGGGGGTGAGGAGTCTCAAGGAATATCAAGAGGGCTAAAGGACTGAGCAGGGGGAGAAGAGAGGCTAGCAGAGCCCTTAACCCGCATCCAAAACACCACTGCTTTACCTGGCCTGCCTTAACACAGCTAGCGCTCGCATCTGAGGTACAGCCAAGCTTACGCTCGTGGCTCAGCGCACACACACCTGCACGTGCCCGCTCCAGGTGTGTGACACAATCACAGACGCAGGCGCTGATCCCAGATCAGCCAGGATATGCTGTGTTCACGCGCGCACCTGAGCGCTGTTAGCCTCCGCTGGAGTGCGGGTCCTCGTATCGTAACAATCTGCTGTGCCGGTAGCTTCCTGAGGCACGAGCCGGCCGTCTGCGCTGACACTTACAAAGTGCAATTAAAGCCAGAGGAGCGAGCAGGGGCTTCTGGGAGGACGCGGCGTTTAAAGAGCGGGGAAGAACAACCACCGCCGCAGCTTCCTAACCGCCACGGCGCGCTGTGCGATCGCTCTCTCCCAAAGTCAGCCTCTGCATGTAATGCTGGAGATTATCCTGCAGAAGCCTGGTGCTGGTGGTGCTGGCTGTTCCCACACTACCTCCACTTACAGTGTCTCACCTCTCCCAGTCCTCCGGCTGTCTATCCCTTCAGAGGCTCCATGCACAGCCTCGGCCCCCTAGTGGTGGAATGGGGGCACTACCTCTGCCGTCTCACCCCAGTCTCAGACATCCCCATAGCTCCAAGGTATCTTTCCCTTAATAAGCGGGGCGTATTGGTCGCTCTGTATTTGTCCCCTCACACCCCCAGTGCCCAGTCACCTCCGTGACCAATGAGGCGACACAGCGGCCTCTCCAACACTGAAAGCCACTCATGCGGATCGCGGTCACGGATTATCAATTAATCATATCGTCTGCAGAAACATCTCATCGATACCTACAACCTGCGTAATTATTTTGCCACTCCTAACACCATGCATTCATAAACAGCCGAGTTAGCCTCTTTTGATCCCCAGTGCATGCATATTAGTTTACTGACTGCCGGCGGTTTGTGATAATGATTCATATAGGAATTTTGCACTCGTGCTGAATGAATGTGCTTAAAATTGATCAGGCGGCTCAGTCTGGCCTTTTAGGGTGCCTGCATGTTACGGGTTGTGCATCACTTTGCAATTTATATTCTCTCCACGTATCCTCCCCTGGATGAGGAAGTGATACTGTATGCTGCAATACTGTGTAACCATGGTTTGCTAACTGCACGGGCTGTTAAAAGGATAAATAGCAGATTTGTTATTAAGATACCGCTGCGTGACTGTACAGTTTAACACCCTGATTTTAACACCCTTTAATGTATTGGTGAGATTGCTAACGCGGCCTCGCAGGACTGGAATTTCATAAAGTGTGAAAGCAGCAACAGTCAACATCATTAAAAGGTCTGCGTCTGACATTAAAGCCACCAGCATTGCCGCACACACACACACGCACGCATGCACGCACACAGACATACACACAGACACACATGCGCACACACACAGACGCTCACACACACACACACACACACACACACGCATGCACGCACACAGACATACACACAGACACACATGCGCACACACACAGACGCTCACACACACACACACACACAGCCTCCTTTCTCTCTGCCAGAGACTGCAGCAATACAGCATACAATAGGTGTTCACTGATTGACTGAGGATTTCATTTATGGATTAGCTCAGTCTGTTTCTGCTGGCTGTTTCCCTCTCTGTCTCTGGCGGAAATTGCAGGCAGCTGACTCGGCCTCTTCCAGACAGGAAACAGTAGCACTGCTCCACGTATCGACCGCTCCACAACCATCTCCCGTACCGGTTACTGAAATGACCATGCCCGCTGCATCAGAACCCCGGAGATCCTCTTTATTGCCATTGCTTTGTGGGCCGGTGGGAATCCAGTACAGGCCCGGCTGTAAAAAGAGACAAGGTCGACTCGGCCGATTTAATTGCTTACTCCTGCAATCAAATCACCTCCCTCTTCCTCATCGGGAGTGAATTTCCTTCATGCAGACAAAGGCATAATGAATGAGATCAGTATGCAAAGTCATCAAGGCTGGTAACGACTGAGCTGAAACTGAAATGCTGAGTTCAGCTGCTGCTGTCCACTGGTTCATGCCTGCAATATGACCTACAGCCACATGGGGGCAATGCTGAGTACACCTGTGTTGTTCAGGACTGGGGTTTCCCAAACTTTTTGAGGGAATGGTCAATACAATACATATTTTCAGAGACAAATCACCAGTGCTTCTGAAAAGCAGGATGCAAACAAAGGCCAAACAGTTCATGTACTTCAAACACATTACGTGTCTGTCTGTCTAATGAACTTGTCATTTGAATCATTTGAATTTTAAATTACTTCGGATAGTCAATGGGCATACAGCCAAAGCAGAATGAACATAAGTATAAAAATGGAAATTATACTGTAGGGACTGCCTTCTCTTTCAAGTTTCAGAATAAGAAGTTAGGTTTACATGTGAGAAAAATGTCTACATGTATTAAAATGTGTGTTTTGTACATATGCATATATATATATTCAATTAAACATTTGTGTAAAATGTCTCAGATACAGAATGTCCAGTAGAGATGAGAAAGAATATTCAATTGAGTGAATATTTTACTGTGAATTCCCTATTGATTACTCTGATCAGTACATGTTAATTAACAAAAAAAAATCAAGATTTTTATTATACTTCATCAATATTCATTAACGAGAGCAAAAAAAACACTGCATAAAACATGAGAAACTTCATGCTATTATTATCTTATCTTCCTGAAAGAGTGGAAGAGCGCTGATTTTCGGGATGCAGCGATTCATTATTTAAACAAAGAGAACTCTGGTGTTTCTTACAGTGACTGGAATAAAGTGCAGTGTTCAACGAAAAGCATGTGTGATCTTACAACCACTACAGTTATTTTAAAATCATATCCCTGATCTCCAGTGTAAACAGAGGCACACACGTATGATGTCACAATGTCGAGAGAAGCACCACTGGGAAAGCACTCAAGAGTCACACACAGCTATGATATACACAGAAGCTCATGACGTCATCCCAACAGAGACCAGAGACACCTGGTGAGCAAGACCTAGACAGCCAATGACACCCTGACTCTAAACCTACAATAACACTAACTATTAAGAAACACTACTGTAACGCACCCACACAATCATTTCGTGAAATTAAGTCCTGGTTGATCAAATTATTGCTTCATTTTTATTCAAGTTTGGTGTGGAAGTATTGCATTAGTGCATTTATATAGTATTTATCTTTTCTTGACTATGCTTACCTATTCTTTAGTATGCTTGTCCACATATCCAATGTGTATTTCTACAACTGGACATTTGGTGTGGCACTTCTGGTTACGGGTGCAACAGTCATCTAGTGTCAGTCATGTCACTACTTACCCCCCACAACTCAATATCCAATCTTGAAAGAGCGCCACCCTCTCGTGCAACAGTACATCACCTCTAAACAGCCCCGCGGGATTAGCCGCCGCTTTGGTGGCATTGCGTAGCCGCTGCTTCTAGCTGTGACCGGGCAAACTCTGTTTTTTTTGTGTGTTTTTTTTCTTTTTTTTTTTCTTTTGTCTCTGTTGGTTCAATGGACAATTTGTAGATAAGAACTACAGAGAGCTGATGACAGGAGGAACACAGATCCCCCCCCCCACCCCCCCGCCCCGAGTCTCCGCCGGTACCTGCGACGGCAGCGGCAGCTATCTGATCTGCGCTACACAGCCAGCCGTTTCATTCCGCGAAACAACAGAAACGGCGGCGGCTCCCAATTTCATCTTCAGAGAGGAGCCGCGGCGAGATAACCAATCGGAGGCCGGCAGACGGGGAGCGGCGTTTGTCCCGGACGGAGGAGCGCGGGGGAGACTATCTCCTCCCATCGGCCCCGTACGGATCAAGCCCAGATGAAATCAGTGGTTGGACGCTTTTAAGAAAAGCTAATCTTCGGGTGGGGGAGCGTGTGCGCGGGTCTGTGAGGCAGCCGGCCTGCCGCTGATAACGACCTGACGGGTTCACGACAGACCAGCGCTGCTCCAATCAGGCGGTCTGCTCTGTGGGCAGCCACGGGTCAGAACACCGGCCCCCACGCCAAAATCAAGTCTAAAAAAACACAGCAGGGCCCGGTTCTCATGGTCGTCATACCAATGGAGAACGCAGATCCTTGCCGCATAACGCTCACAAATAACACACGGTCACAGCAAGTTCATTCAAAAACTGAATGAATGAAGGGATATGTGGGCTGATACAAGAACAGCAGGATTTCCTTCTTGCATCAGTTAACAAAACTGTTTTTAGTGTCTTCATACTTTGCAAATTACATAAAACATATCATTATCATCTGTTTCAGTCATTGCTGAACAAAACTTTGCTGAGTTGTTTCTGCCACTCACATTTGTGGCCTACTGGATGAGTTACAGCAAACCCACTGCAAACTACTCTATGGATGCTAGCAAGGCATTATTCAAAAACTACATTTTTGATTTACTGATTGACAGACTTTTTTCAAATGTCATGAACACTATGGCGCACATTTAACGATGGCTTGTAAGACATTATAGAGCACTCAATCATTACAGGTTAGAGATAACGTTTTTTCAGCTGCCCTGTGCATTCTGAATAATATACTGGGAAGTCTTAAAGACACACCCTTACTGAAAACACCACTCTATCGCTGTGATGTCTTCCAGTCCCACACAGCGTAAATGTGTTTATCTTGCATCTCAAGTAGCCATGGCTGAAATGAGCAAAAACCCTGTTTTCTAATGTGTTTAAAGATTCTGCAATCCCCTCTACACCAAACATCTCCTGACACCTCTGACATACAAAAGCCTTATAAGAAAATCTATTAAAGGCCTAAAGTGTTGCAAAAGCCAAATTCTTCCCTCCTTACAAACAGAACTAAGATCCCGAACCAACTCAGGAAGTAAATAAGGTCGAACATAGTGACTTTTTCTTCTTCCTGACTAGTGACTTCAATAACATCCTATGAAAAAGCGGTACTTAATGCCCTTTCTAATTTCATCCCCTTGCCTTAACATGAGTCCTGTGAGTCATCTGACAAAATAAAGCAGTGCATACAACAGCCACAAGATGGCAGGCTCTTCAAATAGTTCCTTCAGCTAAGTAGGGATGGCTTATATTTTTTAAAAATTACTCTGCAAACTTTGTAGTCATAGACTGTCATTTTCTGCTAATCAGCTCTTACTAAAGTTATTAAGAACTTGGTGGAAAGTGAACAACTTTTCCATATACAGCATGCCTAGTTTGCACACCAGTAAACAGCTAAATAAATGAATAAAGTCCATTCACATAATGGCCACTGGATGGCAGCCTCATCATGCCTTTCACTGTACAGGAATTGCCTTCAACTTCCCACATCTTGTTCTTCATATTTGAAAAAAAGCTCTGACTGCAACGGTCTGCAAAAATGAATTTACAGGAGCAGATTTTAATATATGTAAAAGTATGCAACTTACCAGTACAAATGCAACCACTTGTCTCTCGTGTAATGCAATTTAATGGATGTGTTGTAAATTTATTCAAATAAGGCTGTATAATGTACTACAATACACACATGAAATGACATGTATAAACAGTGAATCAGCTGTGGTATATAGAGAAAGCTCTGATGCTAACTTATCTCCACGCTAGTTAGGAGTGGGCTGCTTGATGTGGATGTCCTTGCCGTGGTCTTTAATTCTCCTTGGGGCACGTTATAGTGGTTTCACTACCTCAGCACCGAGGTGCAGGGGCTCAGAGGTGAAAAGCCTGGCATCCCAAACCGGCCCTGCTCAGCGCACCTCTCACATTCACAGGGGCAGAGCCAAAAAGAGAGAGCCTCCAGCCTCTGCTGCTCACAGCGGGAGCTTTCGGGACAAAAAAAGGCCACAGTTTTACCCCTGAATGTCCTGCTGCTTATTCTGTAACCCGGGGAACTGAGACCAGGAGCATGCCTTTCAGGTGCTCTTCAAACAGCCTGTGTACCACTGTAAACGACCACATTGCTAACAAACCCACTCGCAACGCATTACGCAGATTACAATGTTTCAGTGTCAAAAGCACCTAAGGCTATTCACCTTGCAAAATGATCTGTGGTTTCCATGTCTACATGAAAGGTTTATTTCTACCTCGAACAGGAAATGTTCTGGAAAAAGGTCAGCAAGTACTTGGAAAAGGAAACCCAGGGAAAGCCCTTAGTTGGACATTACAGGCACACACCAAGTCAACGGCCAGCCAAGGCTAATGTGCAACAGCTTCTTGAATCCCACCACCTTCCCCATCTTTTCTGACTTTCTCAGAGAAGTACTTGCAGGAGCTCCTGTGTGCTAAACAACACAGTCGTTAGATTGCAGCACGTCTGCTTTATGAGACTGCTGCTTGCACCTGCTCTGTGCATAACCCGCTTGTTTGTATCTGCTGCCGTTGTGTGATGAAATGCAGCGTCCGGCACCCGAGCACACTTCCCGATCTCCCTGCGCTTTCCGCGATTTCCGCGCAGAGGTTGCGCGTCTTCCCCGGCGCTCCAGCGCGGGCGTTCTCCCACGCCCGGCCGTAACCGTGCCGAATGCGGCTCCTTTGAAGCCGCCGCGCTCCGAGATTACCATCACAAAGACATCGGCGGAGGAGTACCCGCGGCATGGCACTTACGGGGTACGATGAGACGTTTTCCGTGGTAATCTGCGCGTGACTGACAGGCGGGACACACACACACACACCTGCTCAAGGCTCCTCCACACACACCGGAGCTCCCGCATAAGCCTCATCCTTCCACGAGTGTACAATGAATAATTCATGGCGTCATGCCATGTCATGGGCAGTTTCAGGCTCTATCAAGGCACTATTTATATAATAAAAAAGATAAAGAAATCAAAGTATTTTTCTCAGGAGTTAGGAGGCAAAGCTTTCTCGTTTCTAATCAGTTAAGACTCCCACAGGCATGCGATCCTATCTCAAAAGCTGGACTTTTTTTCCCGTTAGTGCCATAATTATTTATTTCTTCCTGCTTTCAATCACTGGCCTCGTGTCCTTGTGAGTCTGACAGGCAAGGTAAAGCCACTGTACTGCACAGCAGAGAGCCCAAAGCCCTTAATTTCGGCACAATATCCGGCTGGTTAAGAGTTCCTAAGAGTTCATGGTGAAATGTGTGAATGCTAATTTTACACTACCAATTCACGTTTCAGATTTAGCACAGAGATTACATTAGTGAGCTATCTAGCACCAGCCTTGAAAATGGCAAGGGAGTTACACCGGCAATAGGTAATGTGAGATTTCATAAGCTTTGCACAGCTAGTGAGAGATGAAATATTACGCAGTGATACTATAAATGAACACGGCCTTCAGCTGGTGTTTCCATGGAGCCAGCGGCCATTGCAGCTGTGTGCACCATCAATATCCAGCACCTACTCACTGACTGAAAGAGCGATTAACTGACTGACTCAAGGAATGTGTGGGTTGATTGACAGGTTGGTCGTTTGATTGATTGATTGACCGATTGACTGACTCAGTGAATGACTGCTTAATCATCTGGTCAATCTATTGATTAAACTGATATTGATTGGCTGACTCAATGGTTGTCTGGTTGATTGATTTGGTCGATCGCTTGATTAGCTGACTCAGTGACTGATCAAGGGGTTGGTGGTTTGCCTGATTGACTGACTAACTGACTCAGTGAACAGTTGAAAGGTTCCTCGTTTGTCTGATTGACTGACTGACTCAACGATTGCCTGGTAAATTGATTGGTCGATTGATTGATTAAATAATTCACTGACTGGCTACCTGAGTAATTGCCTGGATGACTGAGGGGTCAGTCATTTCATTGATTGATTGATTGACTAACTGACTCAATGACTGACTGAAAGACTGATTAACTGACTGACTGACTCAACGAATGTGTGGGTTGATTGACTGGTCGATTGATTGATTGACTGGCTGACTCAATGACTGACTGGCTGCTTGACAGGTTGATTGATTGACTGGTTGATTGACTGATTGAAGTGTTGGTCCTTTGATTGACTGACTGATTGAAGTGTTGGCCGTTTGATTGACTGATTGACTGACTGACTGCCCGACGCTCGCAAAGAGGAGAGGGCCACTCACGTCGAACTCGTTGAGGGCGGCGGCCAGCTCGCCGATGCCGGCGTGTCCGTGCTTCTCGTCGGTGGGCGAGGAGGCCTGGGCGGCGCTGGAGATGCCCCCGATGGCCTCCTGCACCTGCTTGAAGACGTAGTCGCGGTTGGCGCGGGTGGCGGCCACGTCCGGGTGGCGCAGGAAGGCCTGCGACGCCGTGTACAGCATGGTGGCGTTCTTCTTCAATGCGCCCCGCGCCGCTGCCATCTCGTCCCGGCACTGGGGGTCCTTCAGCTCCTGCAGACGGGGTACAGGGGGGACAGGGGGACGAGGGGGACAGGGGGACGAGGGGGACAGGGGGACAGGGGGACAGGGGGACGAGGGAATGGGGGAAGGAGGGACAGGGGGACGAGGGAATGGGGGAAGGAGGGACAGGGGGACGAGGGAATGGGGGACAGAGGGACAGGGAGACAGGGGGACAGAGGGGGTGCTCAGCCAAAAAACCACAGGAAGGACACGCCAGCCTCTGGCCACCACAAAGACGGCCCGGTAGCCCCGCCCACCACCACGCTCCTTCCAACAGAAGGAAGCCGTTTTGCCTGCACTCATCAGAGGTATTACCATTCTAATCCACACCAGTCGTCCTGGTCGGTATCCAAACTAAACGTAATCAGACTGTTTGTGAGATTCACTCAGCAGCCATGGCGTGGGGAATAAACACACTCTGTTAAAATGGCCGTACCATGCATAGGCTGAGACAGGAAATATATTTCCCCCAGACTCACAGAGCTGGGCAGCGGACATACTGAATCCAGGTTCACTCGCTTCTGAGAGGCTTCAAAATCGTTTCACGGAGACACAATGGAGAGCAATCAAGCGATAATGTCACCGCACCACAATGGAAGCGTCTTTAATTGCACACATCAGAGCTATCAGGAGAGCTCCTGCGTGAGAGGCACTGTGTCTGTCTGCACTGTCTGCACTGTGTGTGCGTGTGTGTGTGTTTGTGTGTGTGTGTGTGTGTGTGTGTGTGTGTGTGTATGTACATGCGTGAGTGTGTGTGTGCGTATCTGCGTTTGTGTGTGTGTGTGTGTGTGTGTGTACGTGGGTATCTGCGTGTGCGCGCACAGATATCTGCATATATCTGCGTGTGTGTGTGTGTGTGTGTGTGTGCATGCATCTACATGTGTGTGTTAGTTTTTTCTGTGAAGAGAATGCTCCTTTCCCAGGGATGTTGCTATGAGCACACTCCGCTAACTGAACTGCTCTGAAGTTCCCTGTGACTCTCAGCTGTGATAAACGGTGTTTTATTGGGTCTTGTGTTGTTTAGGTGTCCGGTGCGGTTCCGCTCTCGAAGCTGCTGCAGGCTGTGGGAGGGTAATACCCCAGGAGAGAGCAGACTGGGCTGACGGAGGTCTCCCCACCTGCTGTCGCCGGGCTGCCACGTAGTTGAGCTTCACCATCTCCTTCCCGAACTCCTTAAAGCGGTTAGCCAGGTCCTGCTCGTTGGTGGCGTTCTTCACAGCTTCCAGGGCCTCCTCCACCTACACATACACACACGCACGCACACACGCGCACACACGTGCACGCACGCAGGTATGCGTGCAAACACACACACACACACACACACACACACACAGACACATACACACACATACACAGACAGACACACAGACACATGTCTTCAGTTTAGTCAAGTGTTCAAGCCCTGGAATGTTTTACAACTATCAGCATACTTGTAAAAAGAATGAAAACCCTGCTCTCCTTCTCGATAGCAAAATGTGAGGATTCTGCAAGATGTACACTGTGTCGACATCTCTTTGTTTCCAAATGATGAAATTTTACTGATGAAATCTGAGGATCATACTCTGCGGATAATCATTAGTCTCCCTGCCACCCTTAAGAGCTTTTCACGTGGAGGTTTCTGAGAATGCTTTTCAATTAAACTCAACTGGGTTTTTGATTAAATAATTTAGATTTTTACACCATTGCATGACTACAATGAGCACCAGCAAGACCGATCGAAACCCCAAACGCTTTGCTGGACATAAAGACCTTCTATTCAATTCTAAATAGCTGCTGCAGTGTCCCGCTGTAAACGTGGTCATTTGCTGCATAATAACAGTGGTGTTCTGAGGGGTCATTTGGAAGGCCATTTTCATTTTAAACGCTTTATTTTATACAGGCTTCATTTTACAACTTTTATAACCTTTACTTTATTTCAAAGTCTTCTCGCTTTATCTCAGTAGTGAAGCAGACAGCGTGGACGGAGAGTGGGAGAGATGCGTTTTTAAGTGTGCTTTGACAGTGGAATTGGCTGTGAGCCCTCTCTCGAGTCCCGACCAGGACTTCCCCTGAATCCAGAACAGCGGGGTGTTTCTGAAGGCCTCTCTGAGTCACCCTGAGGAATCCCCCACCCCACGCAGACCCACTGTTCCAGGAACAGTGCCTGATCCTCACTGTTTGTGTGTGTGTGTGTGTGTGTGTGTGTGTGTGTGTGTGAGTGTGTGCATGGGTAGATATGGAATCCCCTGTTCTAGGAACAGTGGCTGCTCGTCACAAACAGAGAGCTGGGAGAGGGAGAGACAGAAAAGCCCAAACAGAGAGAAAAGAGGCTCTGACAACATGACAGAGAGAGAAAAGGGGGAAGGAGAGAGGGAGGGAGAGAGAGAAAGAGAGGGAACGTGAGAGGCAGGGAAGGAG
>NC_050604.1:24333055-24358055 GCF_013368585.1 Megalops cyprinoides
AACTGGGTGCATTACCTAAAAGCTACAGGTCTATTAGAAAACTGGGTGCATTACCTAAAAGCTACAGGTCAATTACAGAACTGGGTGCACTACCTAAAAGCTACAGGTCTATTACAGAATTGGGTTCATTACCTAAAAGCTACAGGTCTATTAGAGAACTGGGTGCATTACCTAAAAGCTACAGGTCTATTAGAGAACTGGGTGCATTACCTAAAAGCTACAGGTCAATTACAGAACTGGGTGCACTACCTAAAAGCTACAGGTCTATTAGAGAACTGGGTGCATTACCTAAAAGCTACAGGTCTATTAGAGAACTGGGTGCATTACCTAAAAGCTACAGGTCTATTAGAGAACTACAGGTCTGAGTGCTCGGCTTCCCTTGCGCAAGCTCCTTAGATCATATTTCTACACAAAACATGCAGCTGGATGAGGGGGAAATATGTGACACACAAGTTACACAAGTCACTCTGGGTAAACGTGTCTGCCAAGGAGAGGCACCAGGCAATGCACGTGATGTACCGATCTGAGCCGAAAACGGGCCATGCCTCACACCCCGGCGGAAACTCACAGCTCCTCGGCCGGGCGCTCAGCACGGAGCAGAGAGAATAACAAAGGGCGCGGGCCAAGGGGAGAGTGCCGTCTGACGAAAAGCAGACATCGGAAGAAAGGTATCGAGAGAGGAGAGCGAGAGACAGGATTTCATCAGACAGCAGACTAAACTATCCTGCCCCACGCCACCCCTTTCTCAGAACAGCGCCTACCTTTGGAAAGCATGTGACATGTGCTACTCTGCTTCCTGCATGTAACAAATTATGCCCCCTCCAACCCATCGCCTAGCAACACCAGATACATGCCTGCACACATTGAGGCACATGAAAAAGGAAATCATGTACACTTTACCTCAGACAAGGGTGAAAGTGTGAACTTGATGAATGCACAGAGGATCCGTGCTGTGAGTACACATTGTCCTCACCAGACTGTTAACCTGAGACTATGAGCGCCGGTTGCCATGCGTACAACGGCGGTGCCACACGACACTCGAGACGGCACATGTTTGCATGTTACATTGCGTTTCTCAGCTCACTGCTCGGGAGACACAGAGTTTGCACAGTGGCGCATCACGGTTTACATGCGATCCATTCCGCGTGGCTGGATATTTGCTGAGGAAATTCCGGCTGAGTGCCTTGTCCTGTGTTACAATAGCAGTGCTCTTCTGGGGAACTGAACCTGCAACCTTCTAGTTACAAGGCCTGCTCCTCAGCTCTGCCCCACAGTCACCCTCCCTGTATCCAGGTTTCTGCATGGTCTGCCAGGTCATAAACACAGCAGGTATCTCAAAGTGGGTGAATTTACCACACACCCCCTAAAGCCCATAACGCAATGCAAGGAAACAACCACTCTCGGGTCAAAATTAACCACATAGCAGGCTGGATTAAGGCCTGTGAACCGAGTGCTGAAAAGGAGAAAAAACGAATACACGGATTAGGCATTTATGTCTGACTAAGAGGCTGCACCTGTGATTGTACATTTATTAGGACAAGTTGGTGCAGCCCCATCACTCGGGGCCTCTGTGGTGTTAAGGGTAAATACACCCCTCATGGCTTAATATTTTAATAAATGGCCAGATTTAAATATAGTTTCACCACTACCTGGTAACAGCAAATGCCCTCCTCAAGCTTCAAGCCGGGCAACAACCAGGTTAATTTTTTTTTTTTTTTGCATTAATCCTGTCAGCAACTGTTTGGCTGACCTAAAAAGCGCTGCACTCTCTAACAGGAGTGCTCTGAAAAGCCTATTAATGCCCTCCGATTTGCCCTGGTGACGGAGGCCCACTTTCTGTGGTTCGGTTTTAACCGCTGAGTTGTAGCGAGAACAAAACAGCCGATCTCTCACGGTGTGTTTTTTTTTTTCTCTCTTACGTTTCTTTTTTTTTTTTTTTAGCTGATTCTGTCCATTCACATTTATTTAATAGCGTATGTTTTAAAACCAGACCACTGCACCGCACAGGGAGATCAGGTCTTATAATGCAGAACGGTGTATTTCATGCTTCAAAACTGACACTCTGACAGTAGCCTGGAAATACAGTGTGGCTACACTTGGTGTCTTTGTTCCATTACATTACATGACAGCAACTTGAGCTTTAAGACAACTAGACTCTGGTCCAGAATATAAACTTACTGTACCATCATGACCATAAAATGCAACCCCTTCTGGTCTCATATTTAATAATCTGAGCAGAAGAGTGTTCATTTCAATAGGACAATGTCCCAAACCCAATAGGAAGTTCATTATGTAATGGGAACACTGACTACGGTTTTACTCTAAACTCACAGAGCATCTCCAATTAAGACAGTTAAATTATGCATGCAAGACCTGAAAAAAGAGCTACAGAAACCTAAATGAAAAAACTGTGACAAACCGACAACAAAATAAAAATGTGATATGCATTTTAAATATGAATATCCATCCATGATAAAAACCTGAAAAATCTTATAAAGGCTCTCACTGCAAACAACAGCAAAAAATGAGCTCACTGTGTGAGAGTAAGATGTGTTTCAATGGTACATCTGACAACCATCAAACCGCCACTCAAAGGCAACATTGCTGGCAAAGTCGCTCTGATTTTCCATTGCATGACCGTATCATATATGCATGCACACCCAAAGCCAGCCAATGAAATCACACAGAGAGCCCCGGAAGGAGTGACATCACCCTGTTTCCTTATTTGGGCGTCTGACACATTTCCCATTGACCCCAGAGCAGAAAAGGGCGCCTGTTTGTGGCTTATGGTAAATCAGTCCCCAGGGAGCCTCGTGGCGGTGAAATGGAGGTTAGTAGACCTCTCAACCACTGAGCCCAAACTGTAGCACAGTGGTCAGCTGAGCTCGTCACCCAAGAGCTGCGGGTTTGAAACCAAGAGCAGGGGCCATTTCCCTTAAGCCTTTGGGTGACATGCATGACCTCAGCCACTGCAATAACATGAACAGTGTGTACCAGTCGGGCTTGAATGGTGTTATGCTCACACTCACTGGTCTGGGAGTGTTGTTGGCCTGGTCTGACACTGTTGCTCATTCAGTTTGAAAGGGTACACTTCTGTTCTTTTGTGCTGGGAGTCACAAAGAGCGTTGCTTAAACGTGTGTAACGTGATGTAATGTGCAACATAAATCATCCCTGGATAAGAGCTTTAGGATGGGAAATAAAAAAAGATGTTTTTGGTTTAAAGACATCTCAGCTCCACAGTTCTTAGGTTATTAATAACAAGCAGGGTCTGGATGGAGGAGATGAGTCCATCTGGTGAGCTGTACTGCCACTGCAAGTGTGCGTGATGCTGAACAGACTCCTGCACTCTGGAAAACACACCTGGACACCCCTTCAGGGACCAACATTATAAAACACCCTCTTCCTGTGCGGACTTCATGGAGGAGTGTTTCCATGGAAGTCCTGTCCCATTTCAATCCACTGCGTATTACCTGTGATTGTTTCCATGGAAATGTGTGGTCATACAGGTGCGGGAGGTGCATGTGTCAATACTTGGTTAAACATGCCATCCAAAATAAAAGCAGCATATGCTAACGTGGGCCAACATTTACGGCACATAAAACCGGACTGCTAGAAATGTGTTAGAAATTGACGTTGTCTAATATTCTATAAGTAACTATATGTATACATATGCATATGTATACATATGCAAAAATATGTGTATGTATACATATGAATATATCAAAACATCTCCTCCCCCGTTCCAACCTAATTCCCTTCCACAAAGTCTCTCGCCTTTGCCAAAACGAGAACATACCGAAAACAGCAAATCACATTGCATTTTCACATCCAAGAAACGCTATCCCTTGCGAGTGCGCACGGTGGCAGCTGATGGAGTTGACTGTAGTTTGGCTTTGATGTGGAATTCCATGTTTGATTAAATACGCTCACTTTCACATAAAAGAATGCACCTGTTACCCTGCTGATGATCCCTCTGTTGACACACACTTCAATACAAAGTAGAATCTGCAACTATTGCCTTCAGCAAATCTCGATGAAAATAACAAAGTCGAATTCGCTCATGTGGAGGCTGATTTGCGGACTGGCTAGCATGACGGGATTTGCAGACTCAAGTTTTGAGAGAGGAATTTGAGAATGGCGTCGGTATCTGCCAAAAAGGAGGCTTAATCTGCCTTGCAGCCAAAGTTCTCTATGGACACCGGCCCCTCTCATCCTGCCATTATCCTCTGCCGCTTAATGCACACGCCACATGTCACACCTTTCCTTCAAAGAGTGCGTCTGACGGAGAGACTACGCACGACCTAGAAACAGCTCCCCATTCCACGGGCTTGTCCTTTGTGACGGGGGGGGGGGCAAGTGAGGTTAAAGGCCCGTCTGTCAGCGTCTGTGTTCCGAAGAGGCCGTTCACAGCTGATTTCAAACCATGGACGCACACTTTAAATTACCAACCCAAACACGTGCATTAACGTGCTAACGTGACAACTCACTTCCGAACACTTTCAGCTTTAAGACAGACCGTGGCGCTCGGCCAGAGCCAAAACATTCCACGCCTCCTCCCGTGGCTCTGTTCCGGGGAACATATCCAGGGCTCTCATCTTTAGACGTTCCCCGCCAGTGTCAAATATCTGGAAGTCGTTGTGACCGGTTCACCACGTAAACAGGAGCACAGTGCCCAAGCGAGAACGGCAAATGTAAACCGTTCTGAGACTGTCCTCCCCTTCGTTAAGACGTCTGGGTACATTTTCGCCTTGACGAAAGAAAAAAAAACGCGACCAACGTATCCAGTGGTGAAAAACAGCTGTCTGACGTTTGACATGGTACCAGCGATGAGTAATGGTATTGCTCTTTTTAGGCTCATTTTAGTCACACCACACACTCATATTCAGTGATAGTGTGTAAGGCATGCTCTCCTTCAGCGCCGAAATGATGATGCAATTACAACACCACAGGATCAGGCTTGGTTCGTTTCAGGTTTCAACAGGTACATGTGTAGAACTGTACCCCCCCCCCCCCCCCCCCCCCCCCCCGAAAAAGAAGAAAAAAAAACACATAAACCTGGTGAAAAACTGCGATGTGCTTTGTTTCCAAAAAGCACCTCCCGTCACACAAAGGATTGATGTATACTATTTGGGACTGTATTCATTTCACCACGTCTTTGTTTAAAGTTAAACGGAAAATATTAAAAACAGATTATATATTTTATATATATTATTTTGAAGCAGTTTGTTTTCTCGATCGATTGCAGTTTTTTTAACGGAACATCCTTTGGAAAAGTGTTGAGTTAGCGGTGAGAAGACTGTTTTCTTCACTTCGCGTACACAAAACCGCATCACCCGGCGTTTTAGAGTTGCCTCAAGTTTCGCCTGTGCGCACCACGTTTAAGGAAGTCCGTGCGCTCCAGTTCACGGAGTTAAAGAGTGTCACAGCTGTATGATCACTGCCACGTAAAGGAGCGAGAATGCCAGTGTGGCACTACTAACAGAGATTTTTAAAAGATGAACCGCACTGAAGCGTCCTATTGCGCAATTACACGACAGTCCCCAGTTCAAAACATCTGTGTCAAACTCGATAACATGTATTTATCACATCGATAAAAACGAAAATAGGGAATGTGTTCTTTTCGCGTAATATGCGCAATATATCGCTCTCTATCAAATTGGACTGGTAAAGAACAGACAAGAAAGAGGGCACAATGTGTACTATCCGTTATATTAGCACAAATGCTATTGTTAGATTAACGGCAGTTGAACGAAGATGATAGAAAACACATTAATGTCACGAGACAATTCATGTACCGCCGTTAAATAACAGTGCAACTAATAGGTTATTGCGCGCTGTCAGCCTCAAGTCGGCTGTGTTTACTTGCTCAATGTTTACGGCTTTAGCTGTCTAATGTAATCGCACCAAAAAGCCGCCGACCGTGAGTGCAAAAACTCGAAATATTACATGCTCTGCTGAAAATGCCTGTTACCTGACTCCGATCGTCTTCAGCATAAAGCGTCCGTACGGCTCCCGTTTCCTTTGTGTTTTCCTCTTGTCTCCGGCTCCGCTTTGTATTTATGTGTGCCGTGAAACCAGAAGAAGCCAGTTCCCCGTTGTCGCTGCCTACTCGCTGAATAAATATGAGAAGCCGTGACGCTCCTGCGAAAGACCAACCCAGTGTGGTCGTATGTCTTGAAAACATACATGTGCATTGGTTGCGGTTGTGGAGTCGCGCTTCGCTGTCCCGTTTGCACGTTCACAATTCCAATTATATCTTTTTATTTATTGTGTTACCGGTAGCGAACGCGAAATGTATGTCATTTGACGCCAAACTACAACGTAAAAACCGACTGTTTACATTTCGGTAAAGCTGAATTTGCACGTCTTAGAAGCGATTTTTTTTTTCTCTCGAATTTCGCAAGTATTATTTCAGGCGTTATTCAACATACCGTCGGCTCCATATCCACGGGCAAGCGCCACATAACGTAGGGAGAGCTGAAGTGCACCGATGAAAAGTGTATAGTTCTCTTAATTGGTGGTGGTAACAACAGACTAGCCATACAAAGAGCTCTTTGTCAGTTCTTTCCTGCAGATTACAGAGAGCTGTTGGCAAAGCAAACCCGCTTCTCAGTGACCATCCATCACTGGCTGGTTCAAGAATCAGAAATCAACCGTCGTCTGCCGGCAGGCTGTTATAATCCTCAAACATCAATCTTTCTTTTAAAACTGCGTTGATTAGAGTATCGGCCTGCTCTTATTACAGGGTAGAAAAATTGGGCCAGGCCTCAAGACGACGTGGCATGCCATTTTTTTTCTCTCTCTCTCAGTGATCAGAGTCGACTGACCGTCTTTATCAAGGTGACTGATTAACTAAAGAACGTAAGTGCGCGATACATTTTGCCTGTAGATACTGGCGCAATCTGCTCTTCTTTTGGAAATAACTGAAAATGACGCCTGACATTCATCACATGTGGACCGTGCCAAATGCACCAGGAAATCAAAGGGACAGAATGTCACAAAACCGAAGGACACACCAACACTTAAACAAACAAAAATACACCTTTTTGCCAAAGTGGTTGTGCAAGGAATTCCCACTGTTTTTTAAAGAAAGTGTTTAAAATATTCCATTTAAGGTTTAATTTAAGATTAATGTTTCACTGCATGCAGATTTGCACCTGACATGTAAAATGCAGGACATTTAAATGACCCCAGTTACAAAAAATAAGTGCATGGAATGGTTTTGGGATGACATTGATCAGTTATTTTTTATTTATTTATTTGTTTATTGAGCACAAAGGCAGGTGTGAATCTACACACTATGAATTTTAAGGAAAAAGAAATGTTTTAATGCAAACAAAAAGCTGAATTACTTATGCATTGCCTGACCTTCCAGCTTGTTGCATGAGCATCTTTGCTGTAACACCATCAATTAAGAATATTTTGGTCAGATTTTCAGTTATATTATAAATGTGGTACAATGAACGGACATGTTTTAATGGCCAGCAGTGTATTTTTTGCTCCTATCGTCAGGAAACATCTATTTTGTCTGCTATTTGAAAGATAATTGGTGTTACACCCCGGGGGTTCATCTGGGGCCGTTCTCTGACTGGGTGTTGCGCGTCTGGTACTTTGACCTGTAAAAGCTCTTGCGATTGTTTCCATTTGCTGTTTCTTGGGGTTTTAACAAAAACAGATTAGCAGGAAAAACTGGGTAATTAAATCAAGGGGTCCCCTCCTAGAAATGTCATCAGCGTTTGTCTAGGAATCAGCCAATAATCACTGGAGTTCGCTTAGTGTGGCACCTCCTTTCCTGTCCTTGTTTCAATAGGATTTATTCTAGGTTCATTATAAACATGAATCCCCTCTGAAGCCGTCATTGGATTAATAGCCTCCGTGTTGTTTGGATCTGACGGCTCTAGTCTAAAGAACAACAATTTTTGTAGGTTTTGAACTGCCCTCTGCTAAAGTCTGCACTGTTAACTTGAACACAATGCACGCTTACTTGTTGACTCAAAAAGAGTATTATTAAAGACATTTTTATTTGTCACTTTATTTACAGTAGGTAGCAGGGACAAAACTGTGTTTGACCATTCATTAGTTACATTACATTACATTACATTCATTTAGCAACGCTCTTTGTGACTTCCAGCACAAAAGAACAGAAGCGTACCCTTTCAAGTTGAATGAGCAACAGTGTCAGACCAGGCCAACAACACTCCCAGACCAGTGAGTGTGAGCATAACACCATTCAAGCCCGACTGGTACACACTGTTCATGTTATTGCAGTGGCTGAGGTCATGCACGTCACCCAAAGGCTTAAGGGAAATGGCCCCTGCGCTTGGTTTCAAACCTGCAGCTCTTGGGTGACAAGCTCAGCCTGACCACTGTGCCACAGTTTGGGCTCAGTGGTTGAGAGGCCTGGTAGACCAGCCTCCATTTCACCGCCACGAGGCTCCCTGGGGACTGATTTACCATAAGCCACAAACAGGCGCCCTTTTCTGCTCTGGGGTCAATGGGAAATGTGTCAGACGCCCAAATAAGGAAACATATATTAGTTATATACATGCCTGTTTGTTAGTTTTACATGTCTTTATTTGCAAGGAGTATTTAAAATGGCTTTTCAGTTTTAGGACTTCCACAGGGGCGGACACCTGAAATTAAGCCAAGCGTGACACAGATGTATGTACCATTTATGAACTTCTGCTTTACTGTACACCCACCATCACCACCGCACAGGAAAGAACCGGCTTTCTGTCTTTGCAGTTTTCAAATCAGAACATGCCTGCTACACTCCAAAGGCTGACAGATTGGCTGGGCTCGGCTTCATGACCGCTTAATATGTATAAATTCACTCTTGTACGGTTAATCCCTGTGTTCATATTTAATTCATATTTGTTCTAATGAATAATGAGTACTCTGCTGCTTCACATTATCTCACCTGCCTTTCTCAGTTGTCTTACCCTTTTAGGTATGAGGTGGTTATATGAACGTAACATCTGAATGTAACATATGGGTATCTGTGTATAAGTACTGTGTTACCTTTTCTTGTTTTTGATTTTTGATTTTTTTTGTCTCGCTTTTCCATCCGTAGCTTCACTGTCACAGGCACACTGTAGTAGTTATGTAGTCAGAAGCATAAGTGGTGAATCGCGATGGTCTCAGCTATAGGAAGTTTAAATACATGGATGAAACATTTCTTTCTGGTTAGTGTGGCCAGGCAGTAATCAGTAGTTTAATGTAGCCACAGTTAAATCGAAAGCAGAATGCTTTAGCTGAGGGCAAAGCTGTGTTATTACTATTTTTTTCTTTCTGGCTGGCATGTTATTATTTCGATTAAGCAGACTTACGGTGGATTTAGGCAGCATTCCTGGAGGTCTGCCTCTCATTACAGCTCATCTATTGTTAAACAGTGACTACCGAGAAGTCTGAGTCACACACACACACACACACACACACACACACACACACACACACACACTCACGTGCACATGCGCGCACACACACACACACACACACACACACAAATACATACACACAAACACATGCTCACACACACAAACACATGCACACACACATACACACACACACACACACTCACGTGCACATGCGCGCACACACACACACACACACAAATACATATACACAAATACATGCTCACACACACAAACACATGCACACACACATACACACACACTCACGTGCACATGCGCGCACACACACACAAATACATACACACAAACACATGCTCACACACACAAACACACACACAAACACATATATAGAATCACAGCACAATCTAAGTACAATCAAAACGTACAGTCAGAGGATGACGAATGTTGCTCTGCCATTTAACCTGTTGTTCCAGCCGAAATGATCTGACACTCGGGAGACACCATGAGGGTCAGGATGATGGGAGGGAAATTACCATCACAAAGGCATGTTCGCTGTTCCACGCCCTTCCAAACGCATTACAGTGCTGTCACATGTCCTGAGAAAGGAGGGCATCGGTTTACGGTGATAAGCGTAACAGAGGGGGCTTTATCTCCGGTGCTGGGTACGCGATGGCCGATCGCGTCCTCCTGAGACATCGTATTCCAAATCCCTCACGCTCCCCTTTCAGGATAATCAACATTTCCGTTTAGCTGCCCTTCTGGTCATTAAAAAACCCTGACAGGGGTGTGAAGCGTGTACCAACGTGCGTGTCATAGGGGGTGCTGAAACAGATGGCCCATTGTTCCTCATTTCGACGGACGCCCACTGCCCCAGTGACCTCGCCGGGCCCTTTGTGGATGTCAACACATACAAGCTGCAGTATCGCATCCTCAACGGCCTCCTGCCCAGGCCTCGGACCCGTAGCGGCTCCTGCAGTATCGCCCTCCAAGCCCTGCATCCGTCTGAACGATAAGTCCCGCACTCCCATTCACTGAGGAAAAGGTGCTGGGTCTTTTTGGTGCAGGAAGTCCTGTGAATGAGGAAGAAGAGAGTTCAGGTCACATGACTGTCTTGCCCTGTCAAGGGTAAGACCAGCGTGTAGAGATAAAGCAGCTGCCAAATTACAAACAAAAAACCTCTCTGTGGCTTGAATAAGCCACTACAAAGGAAAAAAAAATCAGAACAAAACAAAAATGGATTTTCATACAGTGGACATATGTGGCAAAATTGAATCCCGGGGCTTATGTCTGTACCATGTGATCAAAGCAGGACTTCAGCGGAGGCGGCGGGTGAAAACACAAGGGGATTAGCGTTTGTATGCACATTCCTGAGGTCTGGCCTCCAGATGTGCGGCGGTTCAAACAAACCGGTGCACGCAGGGCAAGGAACGTCAGCTGACGCGGCCCGCAGGACAGTTGACACGCCGCGCCTCTTTTTCAAAACTCTCGATTTCGCCCGCGGTTCCTGAAAGGCCGTGGCCCCACACTGCCCTCTCTCACTTGCTTCGGAGAGGAGAGAGAGAGGAGTGATGGGAAAACCTGGGGCCCATTCTCAGGGATCCTCGGTTCTTTCAGGCAGCTTTGGTGACTCATGTTTTCCTGGTTACTCTCAAACCCAAGCACAAGTTCTGTAAAATTCACTGGAAAGAGGAAACTGGTAATTATTTGCTTGAATTGACAGTACAAGACAGCCATGTCAGGTGTTTCAGGGTCTTTCAAAATTACAGCAGTCCACAAAAAAAGCACACAGGTCTACAGAAGGTGAATTCTGCAAATGAGTTTGAACTTTCAGGTCTAAGTTTACATTTGCCTTAAATTAAGACATCAAATCAAATAAACACACTAAAAAAGGGGCTGATGTCCACAGAGCTCTTTATTTATCTACTGACTGAAGACCAGTGAATTCAGTGGAAAGTTAAGACTTGACAGCTATGAGGTCTTATCTTCTTAACGCTTAATCACCTCGAAAAAAGACAGGAACAAATGTCTCTGGAACCGGACGTACTTTTTTTAAGTCATATTGTCTCCTGTTTTCCTCTCTTTCTGTATTCCTCTCTCTTTGTTGACATGTTGTAATTGCAAAACACCCCGTGGCAGTTAGCTGCAAATTAAGTCTGTCGGTGTTGCGGTTCAGTGGTGGAAAGAGTTGGAGGCCGAGAGGGATGAAGGCAGGTCACTAACCAGTCCTCCATGATCCTGCATCGTAATGAACTCTTGCCGATTAGAGGCAAAAAAAAATTCCGTGTCACTAGGGTGACAGGTTTCCTAATTTAAGAAACTGAAAACGTGATCGTACCTGTGTGCAAATGCACAGGTAACTCTGTGACTTGCCTGTACTTTGGAACCAAAAACATTCACGTGGGTCCGGGAACTGTTATTATGAATGCTTACTGCTCTTCGAGCCTTTTATTAAATACGCCATTTAGTGCTGAGCCTGTTGAGCCTGCCCTTCAAAGAGCGATGTTCTCAATATAAAAGCCCAAAAAAACTGAAACTAACATGTCTCCAAGTGGAGGAGAGGAGAGGCAAAACTAGGGTGAAATGCAGCAGATGAAATCCACAGACATAGCTAGGAAAGTAAGGAATTATGGGTAACTGAAATGTCTGACTTTGCATAGAGATGGTAGAGATTTGCAGCAGTAGCATAGCAGGTAACATAAACGTATTCGTGACCAACAAGGTGAGCAGTGCCCTGTGAACCGTGAGGAAAAAACAAAGAAGAAAAGAGAACCCACTGGATTAGCCTGATCTTATCAGTTACTGGGGACATCACACATTTAAGTTTTATTCTAATAAAGTGAAAAATTTGTGCATGAATATTCATTTTCACCTGATTGCAGTTTATTAAGTATGATGTGCCGTACAACATCTGTACAAATGATGATTCATACACAGTCGCATCCTTGTCACCTTGTTGCTGACAAGGATGTCAGTTAAGTTAAATTAATTCAGTACTATACTCCTAAGCGCTTCCTTACCATTGGTCCTTTCTCGTTTGCATTTCAACATCCCTTTCCTTCCAAAACCCGAGAACACAGAACCAGCTGTAAATCTGTCGTTGCTTTCAGGAAACTGTGGTCTGCAGCTGAGAGTAATGTGTGACAGGGGTGTGTAATGTATGTCCGGATAGATGATCCATTTTTTCAGCGGTGAGTCAGCGAGAACTACAATTAGGCGGAACCTTACCTCGTGGGAGGAGGTCAGATCCGCATTGCCAGTATGAGTGTGGTGTAATGGTCAAGCTAGGTGAAGGAAAGACAACAGAAGGGGGGGACCTCCGTGTGTAATGTATATACAAGACAGCTAAAGTACAACCGCTTTATCTGTGGAACATCTCGGTCACCCGGATCGAAAAGTTTTCATGGCCTCCAAACTGAAATGAAGGCACAGTGCTTTCTGATAACGCTGGAACTTAGCTGTGCAAGCTCAGCATACAGTATGAAGCCTCGGCACTGTTCTGTGGCTCTCGTCATCGCAAAATCGCAGTTGTAGGTTTTATTGTTCTGTGTGTAAACGCCGTATCTTCACCACTTCAGAGACAGGTTGCTTTTGAGGGGTCGGGTTTACAGGCCCTAACCTGGACTGTGTTCCCCTGGCCTATAGAGATGCATAGGGCGTCAGTGAGAGAGCAGCATTTCCGTTTATTTTTTAAAAAAATTCTATTTATTTTTTAATTCTAAATTCCTTGTGTGCATTTGTCCGTTAAAATTTCATAGTCATGTAACCAAAATCTTGCCGGTTCAATTCCCAGCTGGGGCATCGCCGTTGTACCCTTGGGCAAGGTACTTAACCCAAAATTTTCTCAGTAAATATCCAGCTGTATAAATGTAAGATTAAGATTGAGATTTTTATGCAAGAAGAAAAGATAACATGTAAGAACTGTAATTGTCGTAGGTTGCTCTGGATAAGAGTGTCTGATCAATGACAATGTAATGTAATATAATTGGACTTTGTAAAATTGGGACTAGTAAACAGCCAATCGGGAGAAGGAACTGGAATGAACTGGAACGGCTTTCTCACCATATGGGAATTCCAGGTAGAGTGTGAGGGGGCGGGAGGGAGTTGTGTAACATTACCACATGTCATCCCCATGATCAGACGCATGGTGAAGGTGAACTGCAGACACTAACGCTGTACCTGGCACACCTGCGTGACGCCTAAACCCGAAGATAAGCGTGACCAGAGGTTACAGGGTGTTTAAAGCACCTGTGTCGTAACACCTGTGCGAGGCGTACAGATGCCACAGGTTGGCCAGGCGATCGGGGTCAGAGGTCATGGCCACTTGTTACTGTCTCCGGAGGAGGGCTGGCTGGTGCAGACCAGCTGTGTGACTGGTATTTTACCCTATGTGCAAGTGAGGTATTGAACCAGCTGAGTCATGGACACACCGTTTCACTGATAATGCATATTTCCTTCATCCTTTCCAGCTGAAGCTAGACCAAGCCAAATCAACCGTGTAGGAAACATCAAGTTGTCGTAATGGCAAGGAATGCCTAAACAGGTTGGATGAGGAGTTTTTCTCTCTCTTTCTGAATGGCAGCGTTGGTTACTGGATAGTGGTGCTGTGATAGAGAGGAGAAAGGGCATACAGAACAAGCAAAAGAGCGCAGAAGGCCTGAGATGAGGTGCAGTGTCGCAGGGTTGAGGAGCCGCTCCGCTAAGGGAGGTGGAAGGGTGGCATGAAAACACTGTGAACCTCCCAAAAAGGCAGGTGTTTATTTACGTCAGGTACAGTAGAACCGTGGAGGTGAGTAAATAAGTACAGTGGCATCCAATTACATTACATTTCTGTTTTATTGTTGCAGGATATACAAGAGCATGGTACTGTAAATAATTAATTTGCATTGCTACTGCGATCTTTTGCCTATGAGGAGGTCAGCTAAACCTGATTGATGCACTAATTGTAAGTCGCTTTGGTTTAAAAGCGTCTGCGAAATGCCAAATTGTAAATTGTAAATTGTACATTTACATTTATTCATTTGGCAGACGCTTTTATCCAAAGCGACTTACAACCAGGAGTAATTTGCAAACAAACAAATACTGAAAAACAGACAAAATTAACAACTCACAGGAGCAGTGTTAATATATTAGCTAGCACTCCCCAACGAGAGACAGAAAGGACCTGCTCTTTCATAGCATAATGCCTGGACTCAACCATCTATCACCAGTGTAAAAGGTATAACAGTGTTGTTTACATTCATTACAAATAATTTCATTTAGCAGATGCTCTTATTAACTCACATATGTTACATTTTTTTTACATGTTGTTTATTTAAACAGCTGGATATTTACTGAAGAAATTGTAGGCTAAGTACCTTGCCCAAGGGTAGTGCAGCAGTGCCCAAGTGGGGAATTGAACCAGAAACCTTTTGGTTACAAGCCCTGCTCCTTACCATTATGCTATACTGCTGCCATTCATTGTAATAGTCAAAAGGATATACCCTCAACATTGTATAAATCTTATACACATGCAGAGTCCCTGTTATGCACACAGGATATACTACATAAACAGCAATATTGCAACACAAATACTTCCCCTTATTGTAACACTGAGTACGCATTAACCTATATCTCACAATCCCCGAGAACAGCACTGAACTGTAAGCCCTGGCTGCCCAAACTCTCACGGTAAGTTGTACCTTGTGACTTAAGTAAGTGCTAATGGATTTAACTCTTATCTCCCCACTTAATTCATTCAACTAGACGGCCAACGAAAACTGTATTCCAAAAAAGAAATGCCGATCTCTTCAAATGGCGCTTCCTGTAAATTAGTAAAACGGAAACCTAAACCTAGAACTGAGACACTGCTGCGCTTACATGCTGTGGCCGTACACACACGCTCCGCTGATTCACTGAACACAAAATTCCAAACGTGTTTTACAGTGAAAATGTTTTAATGAGGAAAATGCAAATGAAGTCACTGATAAAAGGCTTTGCACTCCGGTCATTAAACAGGGAGGGAAATGGCCCTAAAAATTCAGTCAGGGTGCAGGTGCTGAGCTGTGTCATCACATGAGGCTGGACAGGTAACTCCTGTACGACCAAACAGCGAGGGTCCGAGCACAGGGCCGTGGGGGACACCCACACTACTGTGAATCTCTCGCAGATTCTGTGCAAAATCAGCTGTCTCTTTCTCTCTACTCCGCTCTCTGCTTGTAATAGCACACACACACTCTGGGGCTTTTCTTAGCATCTGCACTGTCTGCATTTTTCCTCGCACTGTCAGCGGGAGAGAGACGCAAAAAACGGCGAGAGTGCAGCCTCTCTGGCACGTGACACTGCGGGAAAAAGAGGAATGGAGGAATGCTGCCGTGGGCCACGCCAGGCGGGGGGGGGGCTGGAGGGGCATCAGAATGAGCTCTCTGTTTCTGCCCTCAAAGGGGCTGTTAGACCACACATGGGGAGCCCAGCCCTGCCAGAGTTCACCACCACCCCCAACAACCCCCCACCCCCCATCCATCACTATGCTCGGCCGCAAACAAAAGAGGGAAAAGAGAGACTCTTTTCATTGGAGGTGAAGCGGGCACAGGAACCCGAGAGAAGCGGTCCTGCCAGCCGGCTACAACTGGCTTTCATTGGCCCCTTTCAGGGTTTCTCCGGTCGCTCCGTACCAGCCCATGCACAAACCCCACGGCTTTATTGTAGTCAAAAGGTCCCGGCTTGTTAAAAAAAAAAGCTGACTCAAAACAACCTTTGATGGCTGTTTGTTGTTACATAATGTCTTCCGTTTTAACGCCGAGTTCTTTATGTTTGGGGAGAAACCTAGTTTCCTCTCCAGATTACTTGCCAGAGACATTGATAAAGGATGATAATAAAAAAGGCTCTTGAGAAAAAATGGGAATTTAGAAAAAAACTTTTTTTTTATTTGAACAAGTAAACAGTTTTGTAACCTTGAGGAGCCTGATAGAGCTCCATCTGAATAAGAGAGATGAAATGTATTTTAGAAATCTATTTTATACTTACACATCATGTAACGGAAAGACTTGATTGTGAACTTATATTTGAAACCCAAAAGTTTTAGTCAGCAGCAACATTTTGTCTTGAATTATATAACCTTGCTAAAAACACGCTAAAATATTTTTGTGTATGCGTATGCCTTTATGTTTTGGACACACCATGTATGACCTTGATTTTTACAAGATAAAAGTCAAGGTCATGCACAACTGCAAAACACTCATCTCTTCAAGTTGTTATTCATGTTGGAAGTTTAAATCGTTAGCATTAGATTGTTGACTGTTACATTTCTGAAATCATAAAATGGATTAGGTCCACACCAAAGTCAAATAATGCAGGTATGGAGTCTTCTATGGAATGGTGGCAGAAAAGGGTTCAGACTGCATATCCACTGATGGTATTACTGACATATCACTCAGTGAGTGATATTTTCTGCTTTAAGACTGTGTGACCAACACAGTCATCTTGCGTTAGAAGAACAACTATGTTAACAACTATGCTTTCTAGTTAAACATATACCCACTTTGGGTGTGTGGTTAAAAGTGGTTAAAAAAAGAAATGTGTGTAACAGATATGAGGACTGCTCTGAGCTCAACGCGTAATTTGGCCAGTAAACAAGTACTTTATCCATACTAGAAATGGAAACAAAATGAAAATTTGTAGTTCTGACTTCACTTCAAAAAGCCTGCCTATCAAGTTAGAAATGAGATCAGTCTCCAAAAACTGTAGAGCAGCAACTGTTTCTGGAATAGGCTCAATCTGCCAGCTCAACAGCGTAGATAATGTTGTGAGCCTAGTGTTTCTGGGCCACAATTATTTCAGTCCTGTCAAAAAAATCTGACCAGGATCGCATTAAGTGTCAGCCAACAGCCAATGAAACTGTTCCAGCATTTATTATTTTATGATGGTGATGACACTACTACTATTACTACTACTACTACTACTACTACTACTACTACTACTACTACTACTACTACTACTACTACTAATAATAATAATAATAATAATAATAATAATAATAATAATAATAATAATATTAAAGAAGAAAAAGAAAGGCAGCAGTGTAGCATAGTGGTTGAGGAGCAGGACTCGTTACCGAAAGGTTGCTGGTTTGATTCCCCACTGGGGCACTGCTGTTTTACCTCTGGGCAAGGTACTTAACCCGCAATTGCCTCAGTAAATATCTAGCTGTATAAATGGATAACATTGTAAGAAAAACTAACTCTGGATAAGAGTGTCTGCTAAATGCCAATGTAATGGAGTAGTAATGTAATGGAGCAGAATTGTATCTCTTGCTTTAAGATATTAACACTCTTTTTAATTAAATACGGAAGTATGTGTTGAAGAGGTTTAACGAATTCAGTCAGTGATGGTGTGGCACTCTATACAGCCATGTTTCCAGTATGACACTGAACAATCTGAAATGATTCAATGTATGGCTTCAATGGTGAGGTATCGCCAAACCAAACAAACACAGACGAATGTGATGCCAGTGGCAAAGCCACGTGATGAGGCCTGTCGCTGTCCGTTTGCCAAGAAACAACAGACCGGGAGGCAAAGATTATCTCCGTGTAATCAAATCATGTGTGTGAAATAGTAAACTAATTATGAAAGCTGTGAGGTTCAGAGGAGACAGGCGGGAGGAACAGGCAGCCGGAGCTGTGGTGGTCTCTGCGAGGCGCGGGGCGGACTCTCCCCACCGCGCGGCCGGCGCGGAATCGGGGGAAGCAGGCGGAGCTTTAAATTGGCAGCGGTGTGGCTTCAGCTCGTCTGGTGCCTCCAGACCAGTCTCCTGGTTACCACGGTTCCCACAGCTTCTCCGACGGAGGTGGCTTTCGCCGAGTGGGAACTGTGAATAACGAGGAGGATGAGGACAAGAATACCATCCGCAGTGAGGCCCGTGAGGACCTCTGTGAGGTGTGGCAAATAAAACAGTTGCCGGCTAAAAACATGCAGGTTGAAAAAAAAACAACTTGTAACCTGTTATTATTATTCACTTACAGCCAACTGCCCCCCCCCCCCCCCCCCCCTCCACTTTCTCCAATCAGTTCCAAGAATCAGCTTCTTTTTTTATTTCCCTTTTTCTTTTTTTTCCCCTCTCTCAGTCACACCACAAAGTTGTGCAACCCCCCTTGGCAAGGAGTCATTTCCCTAATTGTGGTAATGTGACCAAAGTTCTGTTACCAAGTGTAACGTGTAATCCGCTCCATGAATGTAGCTGTTTCTCAACCCCCCTGGACTTTTAAAACACAGCAGAAGGTACAGAAGGCTAAGCCGCTTGCTTGTCAGATGGAACTTGGGTTTAAGCTTCTTACACAAGGCTTGGAAATGTGGGGGACAACAGATTTTTATCACCCTCAAAAAGCACGATTCTACAAAGCTGTTGACCCCTTTGATAAATTATCAAAGATTTATTGGGGGTGGATGTTCTAACAATAAGTCATATCTACTTCAATAGATGCTAGATATTTTGTTTGTACTTTGGTTCGGTTTATAGTAATTCATTGAAATCCTCTTAAAAGTATTTGCTCTCAACATACTATCCTTTCTCAGGAGGGAGGGACTTGAGTAAAATTTACTGTACTTTGAAGAAAACATTTTCAGGATTAAACTGTAATTAAATTGGGCAGGACATGTATTACAGGTGGGCTTGTAGACAGGTGAGAGTTTCACAGCATGTACAACAGTCACTGAGGGCCTAGAGGTGTTATGCATTCTGGACATGTGCATAAAGGAACACCTGCAGAAGCTGATGGGGGACATAATATATCAGTTAAAATATCAAATTCTACATCCAAGGAATATATTTCCATATATGCCCATAAATGTGAAAATATGAAGTATGATTCTGTAATTTCACCTAATTCCCTTTTTATGCACAGGCTCTACAGTATGCAATAGTTGAAAGGTTGTGCAATAAATCAGATATATGCTTAAAAACTTTTATTAATTACATTTCATTCCACGTCATTGCGGAGGTTCCAGCGTACGCCAATGGAAGACCTATAGTGTTGAGATGCCTAGCAACCAAGCGCAAGGAGCTATTATTAAAAGACCCGGGTCACGATTTGCGCGGTTGCAGTCCCGATAGTCTCGACCTGTCAGTGGTTAACCCGTGCTCTGCAGGTTCCCGCTCCTGTGGACCTGGCAGCAGAGACAGCGCCGTGGTGCGTCTCCTGAGCACAGCGCGCTCACTGTAAACGTGACTGTCCACAGCCGTCTTGTTCCTCTGTCCTAATGCCATGTTCGCAGGAGTTCCGGTGATTGGGCCGTCGCTGAAAAATCCACATATTTGACTTTCCAGTGGCAAGGCTGCCTCTGCTTGCCCTCACGATGGGTCAAGCTGGACCAGTCCCATGACGTCCAAATATGCACTCCATCTTCCAGATATGGGTGTTGCTTTATTGCCATTGTTGTGTAATTTTGCATTGTTTTTCTTTAAGTTGAGCTTTTCCACCGGTCCACTGGTTTTCCACCAGTCCTCCAGTGTGTCTTCTGGGTTTCTCTCTTTTAAATGAAACCTCGTTTGAAATTAAGCCGCACTCCTGCCATGACCGGCCTGCTGTCTTCATCAACACTGGCGTCATTTATAAAGCGGTGCTGTTTCACACCATTCCGAGAGAGAGTTACCATGGCTCCAGGAAGAGCACGGGAGAGCGGCTTTCCTGAAATAGCCCTGAAGTGCGCTGACTGCCATCGCCCTGATTTAGTCAACCTTCCTCAGAGAAGGTTCACCGTCATCCTCCGTTTCGTCAGAGCAGACCAATTACCAGCGTTTACTGCGTTGCATCGGTGATGCTGACACTCGGCTGCTCTGTGCCCCCGGGGTCTGGCCCCTCATACAGATGCCAGGATGTGTGGTCATTACGGACCGATAAAAAAAATCTGTTTTGATTCGGCTGACGCATTCCGCTGAGACTCTGCACCTCTTGGAATTCGGTGTCTTGTTAACGCTAGATTTGATTTGATTTTTTTTTTTGGTGAAATTGCTTTTTAAGAGCACAGCTTGTATATTGAAAAATGCTGCCTCTGTGTGAGAGAGATATCTTTTTTCTTTCTTAGATTCTTTCTTACATATTACCTGCAACAAAATGTGAAATCTTGTAACAAAAATGTTTTGTTTGGCATTGAACATATAGGCATACTGCAAGACTGTGTGTCAATTGAATTGTTTCTGTAAAGTATTTTACATTAAACATTAATAGCCCAGTTGATATCAGTTAGTTCTCAAATTTAGTTATGAATAAGGTAAATCATTTCTGTACAAAAGTTTACACTTATCTCATGTATGGAAGCCTGGAAACACCCTAATTAAAACATTAATTGCAGATATTATAATAGTAATCATCATCATCACCAGGCATTTTAGTTATGCAAAGCTTTCCCCAAATTCAGTTCACTTTAAGGAAAGTAGGAGACTGCATGAGTGAGCACAATTAAAAGATTTCACAACACAGTCAAACAAACATAACCAATACAACTATGTGATAAAACAGGCCACATAAAAAATAATTGCTATGAAAACATAACATTAATCATTACCAGAAAGGGGGCAACATTTTTAAGAAGAAAATTAAAGTGATTTAAAATTTTAAAAGATATTAAATGGCGGATTTATAAGACACCCTTAAAGCACACCCCAGTATTTGTTTCTCTAGTGTGTCTAGGGAGGGGTTTCAGAGCCCTGTATCCCCAGGAGTAAAGTTTGATCTCGAAAAGTACAGGAAGGCTGCTGCTTCAGCTGGCTGGAGTTTGCATGCTGGAGTGTACTTCTGAACAGAGTCAGAGAGAAATACCAAGGCCTAAGCATTCTCAGAGCCATTATAAGTCACGGACGGCACCTTGTAATCTATTGTAAACCTGACGGGGGAGTCTGACTCCTTCACTGTGAAAGGGACAGGAGCAATGTGCTGAGTACATTACATTACATTACTGACAATTAGCAGACACTCTTATCTATAGTGACTTACATCGGTTATCCATTTATACAGTTGGATATTTACTAAGGTAATTGTGGGTTAAGTATCTTGCTCAAGGGTACAGCAACAGTGCCCCAACAGGGAATCGAACCAGCAAAATTTCATTTACAAGTCCTACACCTTAACCGCTATGCTACACTGCCGCCTTCTAGGCTCACATGAGGAGGGTTCGTGTGGGAGAGAACCGCAGGCTGGCCATGTTTTCGAAACCGTGCTACTTGTACTGTGTAATAAACCCTCAGTACAGCTCAGCCTTGAGGCGATGGAGGCATAGGTCACCATTTCTGCAGAGGGGAAAAACAGAGGAGGCCCTGGGTGAGGGAGGCTACACGGGCAGTCCTTGGTCCCTTTCTAAGTAAGATCTTTAAAAGAGAGAGCTGGGTCAAAGGTCGCATCACCTTTTCACACACGTGTGTGTGTGTGTGTGGGGGGGGGATACAACTATACCTACCCAAATGAAAACAATCTCTGTCAATGTGGGCTTGTTAGCACCAATGGCTTACAGCGATTTCATTTCAGACAGCTATGGTGCATCCAGGGTGTGTTTCGGCCAGGACTCTGTTGAGGATAGGGCAAGGACCTTCATAGATGCTTAACCATAAAAGTCATCTTTATCCTGCACTCACACACCAAAACCACCATGAACTCCAGAGAAACTGTGGCAGTTCCCTTGATCTGCGTATGTGTGTGTGTGTGTGTGTGTGTGTGTGTGTGTGTGTGTGTGTGTGTGTGTGAGTGTGTGCGCGCGTGTGTGTGTGTGTGTGTGAGTGTGTGCGCGCGTGTGTGTGTGTGTGTGTGTGTGTGCGTGTGTGTGTGTGTGTGTGTGTGTTTACCAGTAGACTGTTGAGGATGGGGAAAGTCAAGCCTGAAGCAGAACCGATGCTCAGGTAAGACTGTATATCCTCGGTAAGTGCTGTTTGTTCACCCTACACAGGCTGTATAATGAAGACCTTCAGTTATGAACACTATTTTAACCTGTTCTGCCAGTCTCTGGACACGCAAACTCGAGAACTTTGTACTTGCTGTACACCCTGATAAGACCAATGGGGTGTGGTTAACAGCTGTGGGTGTGGATAGTGTGACGCCAGAGATGTACCCATATGTCAAAGCTGACATGTGTCATCCAAAGTGTAAAACCGCACTAACACAAGTTGTTATGGGATCATCATGGGAGCAGCTTTATTTGCTAGCATCTGTTATAATGCAATGCAGTTTATACCAGTATTTACCTGTATGTACCAGTGCATATCAGCCTATAGCGGTGTTTAAGAGACTATACCAATGATTATCTTCTTATACCAGTATTCACCTGTCTATACAAGCGTTTATCAGCCTTTACCAATGTTTAATAGTCTATAGCAGTGTTTACTAGCCTACACCAGTCTTTATCAGTGTTTACCAGTCTATATCAGTGTTCACCAGTTTATATCAGTGTTTACTAATGTATGCCGAATGCTGGTCCAGGGGGCATACCATGCATTCTGCTGTTCATTGCTGAGCTCAGTTTAATTAGGTATGATTTTAGTGGCTCATTGAGTACCTGTCTTTACACGTCATCTCGTACCTATCAGCTATAATTTCTTTGCAGCAGAAATGTGCTGTGTGAGGTATATTTGTGTCAATAAATAGATAATGTCAAGTTGTTTATTCAACACCTTTTGGTAGAATCTGGTCCTTGAAACAATATGAGACAGCTGTCTCAGTTAAGCTTAAGCAGTTCAATGGTAGGCCCTTGAATAACTAATTAGTTTTCAACAGAGTTAAATACCTGTCTGTATTGCTGATTTGTTTAAGGGCCTCAGACGAATAGGGGAAACAACACTTACTTGCATCTCTGTTCCAGCAAACACGTTTCCAGCAGCCATTATCCATAACAATGAACTAACAGCAGATACTTGTTAAGTGATGTCAAATCCAGAGAAGTATTCAATTGACAGCTCCAACCAAAGATAGCTTCACTTACCAGCTGTGTGTATGGCCTGCTTGATTCCATAGGAGAGGCCAAATCAAAGCCAATTAACAGAGAGCTCAGCTGGAATGAGAACCAACACATACTGTGTGCCCTGGGGAATGGGGCTGAAAAACACAATGAACCTCACAGATACGTACACAGCGCAGGGGTCCCGGGAAAAAATCTCTCTGTCACGGGGCTGAAATTTAGCTGCCCTCGTCTGTTAGGCCCAAGTTTGTTTTTTGGTTGTCTTTCGTGAGAGTTGGGAAAATTCACATTTAACAGTTGTACATGAATAAAAAACACCAATGATAATGTGGACAGTATAGCATAGTGGTTAAGGAGCAGGATCTGTAACCAAAAGGTTGCTGGTTTGATTCCTTGCTGGGCACTGCTGTTGTACTCTTGGGCAAAGTATTTAACTTAGAATTTTCTCAGTAAATATCCAGCTGTATTATTGGATAACATGTGGAAAAAAAACTGTAACCTATGTAAGTTGCTCTGGATAAGAGTGTCTGTTAAATGCAAGTAATGTATAATGTAATGTAATATAGTGAATGTAAATGTGGACAGATGAGATTTCACACAGGCCGATGAAAGTCCTGTGTATTTCACACCCACAAACCAACACCTCTATGTACGTAACTCAAGAGAAACTGGCATTTCCCTTGATCTGTATGAACTTTTGTGTATTTCTTCTCAGAAAATGTCTCTGTCCTGCTGGTAGCAACAGATGCACTGGTGGTTTATTTCAAGAATTATTTTGCATGGAAATTATTGCTGAAAAAAACACATTATCAGGTAATTGTTGTGGAAACAAACATGCTCTGCTCCATTTAAACAGTGCCATTTGTCTGGTGCCACCTTGCTACACTTAAAGTGTTGTTTGATTGGTCTGTGGTTGCTTTTTTCTGGTTTTCATGGATCCAGACCTCCATTTTCTAGTTCTAATTTTCATGATCTTCCCTGCGGTGCTTCAATGCAAATTTTCTCTGTTGTTGATTCTTCTTTTTTTTATCTTGTATCTGTGCAAGTACACCCTGCTTTAATTTACTGTCATGAATGTTCAGGTTGATAGTGCATTGTTATGCTGACACAGGCGAAGTGGCGCTGCATGGCGTGTAATGAATCTCCGCTGAAGAGGGGACATTTCAGAGAGGGCAGCTCTTCACCAGCCAGTGCTCAGTGAGTTTATTCATTCAGACAAAAGGCCAGCAAATCTATGTGTTAACTATTGTGCAGCACATTAGAAGTGAGGTGTACTTGCATAATCCCTACTTTGTGTAAATCAACTCACAAAACAATATTTTATGATCTTTTTTGTATGTACACAATATGCAAGAAATAAATAATGGATGCACGTTTTTCAAAGAGGCAAAATTGATCAATTATGAGAGATTTCACAAGGATGTAATCTCACAAAATCTCCCATAAATCATTTTGGCTTCCATGAAATGGTTTACGTAAGAAAGTCGTATTACATATGATTGTTGTACTTACGTAAGCCAGTCCAAACCTCTGTCTCTGGCAAAAAAAAAAAACTGCACAGACTAACCGAAGGAGAGTCTCTCATTCTGTCTCATCAAGGTTACGAAGAAAATAAGACGTGCTTCCTGTCCCAGATTGATTGTGATTCAAGGAAATGAAGACTGTATGGTTGGCTCTCAGGATAAACACACAGAAACGTAACAATGATGGATGG
>NC_050604.1:24365555-24423055 GCF_013368585.1 Megalops cyprinoides
TGTGAAAAGGAAAGGAAAGTCATTTCAGTGTAGACAGAGCTAGCTCTCTGAGTTGTAATTTTTGCTCCTCTTTCACAGTTTTACTCCATAAAGATTATTTATGTCTCATTTCCTCCTCGGTCTGTGTTTGTTACCTGAGACTCTGCCCGCTGTGTTTGTGGTCCATGGTCCTGATTGGCTACACCAGTCATTACTCATATCCACTCAAATGAGCACTGCTCTCATGTTTCCAGCATTGTGTATCTGGGAGAATTGCCATCCTCACGAATGCAAAAGCCATATAATAATATCTAGGCAATCTACACTCAGTATGTGTGTAATATCTATTATTATATCTATCTATTTTCAGTATTACATTACAACAGTATTTCCCTTCCCTTTTTAAATGAACACTATCCCTCTTTTTTAACTTTATTCTTTTTTTTGAAGCTTGCCAATAAATCTTGGGTTTTAGATGCATGTTAGCAGTTGAAGTATTCTGGGGAACAATGACAGTGTCCCATTTTGAGTTTTTGGGGCCATGACACCCTTTTCAGTACTGACACACCCGTTGGCTCCGGTACTGTCCCTATTGACGTGCCAATGGTTGTAGCGTCACACACAGTGCTGGATATGTCGCTATAGATGCACTGTGTTTTAGCATATGACACTTTGTGCTCCTTACTGCTGTAAAAAAGACCCTTGCCATTCTGGGTGAGCAATTCGCAATTTTGAATATTGTGATTCGCAGTTTTGAATATATATTGTATATACTTTTGCATACTAGAAATGTGGCTGTCTGTGCCAGGAACAAGTCCCTTTTGTCTTTCTTACTGGCACAGTGGAGCATTCACAGGCGTCCTTATTGGAGGGTCTCTGGGATGCATCCTCCCGTGAACAGAGAGAATCTGCACACGAGTTTCAGCGCTGCAGGCGTGAGACCCACATGACGCCCCGCTGTCGGGTACACTCTCGTAGCGGGTTCAGAGTGTACTGCGCGTTCAATAGATTAGTGACACGCCATCAGAAGTTGTTCTCTGAAATGGAGGCTGGTTAAGCCTCTTAGCGGCGGTCCCGGAGGCCTCTCTCTGGGATGGGAAAATGAGGCATTGTTTGATGTGCTCTGGTCCAACAGGGTCTCTCACGGCAGCCTGACTGCTATCCAGCGGAATGACACAAATTACTACAGCTCATCCCCGCCCCCGCGCTCCCCTGACAACAGATCTGGGATCAGTTCGCCCCGGCCCCAATCCCAAACCCGACATATAAGAGAAAGAAATACAGAACCTGATCCAGGACCAGTGGCTAAGGGCAAAAACAGCACGTGTCTGATGCATGTCATCATCTGTGCAGAGACATCTATGCAATTTGATTCATAATTAACGAGACACTTCAGAGGGATGTCACTGGCATATATACATAGCGCTTATATATAGCAGCCTAGCACAGGCCTGCAGTCATGCAGTCATTACTGTGCCACGCACAGAACTCCAAGCCAGATGCCACATCTAAGGCAAGCGTCAGGGCAAGAGGTTTAGGCTTGTATATTTTTCCACTTATAAATATGCAACAAATTCATGCGAAGGCATTCGCATGCGTTTTTAGAGACACAGCGTATTGCTTTGATGGTTAAACGTTATTCGAATTCCTGCACTGCATTTACATTTAAGGAAACAAGTATAAAAATCATGCTTCTCCTCTGCCTGTTTAAACTGTAACCAGTCATGGATGACTGTCATTCCCCCCTGCACTGGAACGGACGGAGGTAGAATTTGTAGTGGCAGACTCAACCGGATATACACTATGAGGCTTATACACTGGGTGAAGCATAAGGGATGGATACCAGAAGGCATAACCATTTATTTCATATTATTATTATTATTATTATTATTACTATTACAATTATTTATTGTTTGATCATTTTAAGCCCAGTAGAGCTGAGAGTACTGTCCCTGTGATGAGAGAGGAAGAAGCTATGTGTTTTTTTTCTGCGGGCGTGTCGAATTTCCCAGCACACCTCGGTGCACCCGGTGCTACCTGTCCGTGCCCATGCAGACCGCAGCTGAGAGCAGCTCTGTTTCAGGCGCTGGACGAGGGCCACGGCTCCGCGCCAGGGGAGGAGATTTAGGCCTGAATGATAGGGGGCGATAAATCCATCCGCAGGTTGTTTCCGTGCATCTGGGTCTTGCTCGAGCCCCGACATGTGAACGCACGACACGGAGCATCAGCCCCGGGCCCGCCCGGCCAGTGCACACCATCGCAGCCAAGTCTATAGGGAGCTGGTGCTGAGGAGGGTGGTGTACGGAGGAGACAGTGCACTCTGAAATGTGAAGTACGGTGCAGGTGTGGGTTTTGCGTTGAAAGTGTTTAGGTTCAGTCAGTCACAAGTGTAGTGTTTACAGTGACCACATATAATACAATGGCTTATTATATGCTCACGGCTGAGTCTCTGTCTTCCTCCCGTAATTCGCAGAATGGTTTGTGAGGAATATGTGTGCGTGCCAGTGATTCTTTTAGAGTGTTCAGCTGCTGCCACCGTGAGACCAAATGGATAAATTACTACTATTAGCGTGAGGTTGGCTAGTATTTATGGTACATCAAAAATACTTCATAAAATACTTAAAAGTAAATAAACACTTAATCAAAAATCTCAATAATCAGTTTTTTTATCAAGTCTAGTTTGACCTCCAGCTCATTTCACTGATGTCGAGGCATGGAGTGAAAGATTAAGTCAACTAAGACCAGAAATCACACGACAGGCAAGAGGATTACAGTGCTTCCTGACCGTTTGAAACCATTTTTGGAAACCGTGGTGCTGCTTTTTGAAATGTTTGACACAAGACACAAAAATCTGTTGCATTTTGCAAAACAGCAAATATATTTGCAAAATACAGTTGCTCAAGCTGCAGTAAGACTCAGCATATAATGCTTTCCAAATTATTAATGCAAATATAATTATCATTTTGGTCAAGCAAACAAAATAAAGGATTTCCTCAGCGCTCAAGAAAATTTCATCAAACCTCAAGTTTACAAGTGTAGTATTTACAGTGACCACATATAATACAATGGCTTATTATATGCTCACGGCTTCATTTCTTTCATTTCTTATTTGAATCACAGAGATTAAAATAAGAAATGAAACCAATAAAATGCTGTATTATTGGCCAATGTCACTTTCACTACACCTTTTCCCAGTTGTTTGGATACATTGTTAGAAACAATAGTGCAGATTCAGAGAATAGGTGACACAAATAACAAAACGATGTTTCAGTTTGAAAAACAGTAAGCGAATGCGGAAAATATTATTATATTCTCAAAACTCAGCATCTTAAGACCGCTGTTGCAAACAGCGCGTCCGAACGATCGAGAAAAACTCCATGTCGGCCCACAAATTTTCATCCACGTCACACAACATACTTTCCCTGGCCAGACACTGTGGAAACTAACGCCTGGCCTGTGGAATCCCTGCTTGGCCGGCCCCAGCAGTGATGTCTTCACAAGCTGCGTTGATGGCTCTGCGAACTGTGGTCCGGACCTAGGAGCGGTGATCGTCAACTTTCCAATGCCTTGGCTGAAAAATTCCTCAACAGCACTGAGGAAAGGGGGAGGGTGGTGGGGGGAACACCATGGACATATGTGTCTGTGCCTGGAAATATTACCTACCAAATATTACAAAAATATTACCTTCTGCCATGGTGGACGTTTTTGGCCCTCCACCATATCCTTTTTTTCCAAGAGCCTGTTAGGAAGCTTATCCAGGAAATCCGTCAGTTTGTTACTCCTGTCTAAGCCAATGAGTGCACAGTGATATATTTCCCCATATATCTGTCTGACGGCTGTATCCAAAGTCTCATTCCCTGCCTCTTTGTCTTGGGACCTCCTCTGTACGGCCTTCTCTCAGTCCTAGAGGAGAATATCAGCAATGAACAGCAATGTCCACTATTGTACAGGGATTATACAATTTGCCACAGTACAGGAAGTGCATATATGCATAGTGCACAATTACATCACTGTAGTTTTGGTGCTGTGAGGAGAAAGAATACTCACAGATATTCTCTCCTTTCTTATTTCATATGATATATGAAACTGTCAGTCTGGACAGAATTGGTCAGAATTGGACTCTTTGACAATCGTCAGCCATGTTTGGACTATGGTCAATTACATGGGCCGCAATTACGGCTCTGATTTCTTTAGATATTTGTTGTGGTATGTCTTTAATGACTGCACCCCCCCCCCCCCCCACCCCCCATACGCACACCCCTTCCTCTCACTCTTTCTCTTGCCTGGGTCTTTCCTATATCTCCCTATATCGACAACTGGCATGACTGATCAGTTCAGTGTGTTGTGCTGTTGTGTCTGTAATGCAATGCGTCTTCTTCACGTGCTCACCATGGAAGGCAATGACATCCCCCGCGGTTTTGTCGCGTAATGACAATGATCTATGATGGATCCAGGACGCTGGCATTCTCTTCAAAGGTTGTTTCTGTGCAATATATGCACCTTCAAAGCTTCATGCAGGATCTCATTAAACGTGCATGGCCGGCTCCGCTTTGAACATTTGTAGTCTCTTTTAATGAATGTGGTTTTTTCCCGAGAGAGTTGGAGTCCGTGAACATGGATCTACATATAATACATTATATAGCTGAAGTTCTGCGATGCTGAGTTCTTTTTGAAGCAAGTTTTTTTTTTGTTTTTTTTTTTTTTTTTTTCCCCACGATGCTGCGCATGCTCAGTTTTTTCGATATTTCTTCTTGTCGCTGACCCCTCTTTGGGTGTCAGTATTACGTCAGATTAGTTTCCCTTCTGCCTTCTGAAGCTTGCGATGCTTGTTTAGGTGCTGTCCTAGATATGTCACATCGTTCTGTCATCTGTCATTAAAATGGGGTCACCTAGCATCCCCAACTCTGCTCCGAAACAAAGCTCAACCCCTACTCCCTAACCCTAACCATAGTTTTAACCCCAGGGGGAACCGATTCTGATGGGACGAACCCAATTGGATGCGACACCCCCAGTCCATGATTAATTTGATGATATTTTTTTTTCTTTGTGCAAAAATTTAACAATGGGTAAAATGCAAGGAAATGCAGTATAGGGTGACTTTTAGGCATATAAGAAACATTTAAGTGTTTAAGTGTGTCGTGTCTAGCATTTATAATACAGTCAGGGGTGATACAGAATGTATCATTTAAAAATGCATGAACATTATCCGTGAATATTATAGCCAGCTTCACAGTGGCCTACTCATTTCATAGTACACGTAACATATGATGTTATGTCATTAATTTCATTACGCTTACCATTTCAAACCTCACAGTCTTATGTAAGGTTCTTACAGGCTGGTCATAAAGTTTACAGATCTTATGACAAGATTTATGGGCATTAAGTAGAGCTAATTATGGAATAGTAAATGCTACATAAGACCCGCCTCAAGTAAAGTGTTACGTGAACAGTCACTAATAACATGACTTGACATTATTTTAAAAACCTTATTTCCAATGTAGCCATCTAATAGTTCCAACAGTAGATTCCACGAGAGTTAATGAAATTGCTTTGTTAATGTTTGGACCAGAGAGACATAAGCACGTAGCCTGCTTGGTTCAAAACCTTGCTTGTGAGTCACGGATTCTACCGCTAGGAGGAGACAGAGAAACACATAACACCGAGAGCAGCTGGCGCTCAGATGAGACAAGACCGACACGGTGACGTCAATTAATTGACATTTTCAAGAGCAAATCCTGCACGATCACATTCGCCCTTGTGGTTACATGCTTCGGAACTGTTGCCGTGGAGATTGTTCTCTCGAAGCAGGGTACCCCCACAACCTCCCAGTGCTTATTTGACACTAACAGTAACCTAAACTCTCAACATTTCACCACCCCTTTCATGTCTGTCTGTGCTTTTTCCACTCAAGTCCATCATTAAAATTGTCATTTGTCTTTACTGTGAGTACAGAACATGGTCAAGGACAAATGCATATACAATTTTACAGATACCAAATCATTTTATTTGTCATTATTGGATAACAATTTGGTGTCATGCTCAATGTAATTAAAAGTAACTTCTTGATGTGTCTATGTCAGTCATTCACAACACACACCTATATGTAGGTAGTCTAACCTATCTATTTATTGTTGACTCCAGTAAGTCTGACCAGTATTTCAAGTTTAATCTGCCCATGCAGACTGTATTTTGGATTGTTGTCTTCTTCTTCTTTTTTTTTTTTTTTTTTTTTTGGATTACTCATAGGTCTCATGGGAAGGTGGGAAAGTTTTAAAGATTTGGAGCTTTTGCAGAACTAAATTCACTCTCCATGAAGCACAGTGCCAAGGTGCCACTGTTAGACCCTGTCTGCCTCGTTCAGACTTTCTCGGTCCACAGTAACATCAGTGGTGGGCGTTGAGGAGAGGAGCTTCCCTGCTGCCGATGGCTGTGAACCTGCTTTTTCATGATGAGCTCGCCAGTTTTAGAAACAATCACCCACCACCGGCTGAATCTGCTGCACTTAACTCTATCAGATGGGGTAGCATTAGCCGTGAGCGCTTCACATTAAATAACGCTAATTATAGCAGCGAGATCAGGTTGCATTGCATAACTTTGATTTCAGGGAAGAGATCGGAATCTACTTTTTTAACATAAACTATTTTTTTGAAGTTCACAGCGACAGCACTACAAATAATGGAGTAAATAGGAATGAATTCATGATAGGTGATCCTTCATTAATGATGGACATTCGTTCATCTGCAAAACAATTTTAAAGAGGTTCAGGATAGTTATCAGTCAGGGGTAAGTCCTCTGTTCTACTAACAGATCCCTGGCTATGCCTGGTCTCCTCAATCCACACACTTTGTTATAGAAGCAATGAATCACCAAGAGAAATATGTAACACAGCATGTATATATCAGTACGGTATAATGACCCAACTCTGCACACGTTAAGCAAATAAGTCACATGCATTATAGCAATGACAGCAAAAACAGCTTACCTACACAGCAACTGTGATTCATTCTCTCACATTGGTGGCAACACACATGCATTTTTCCACATTTGCATTCTCTGACAGTATAGTGTAAGGTGCTCTAAATTAAACCACCAAGACAGTGTAAGACGCTCCTGACAGGTGTGTCATTCGCGTTCTCGCTTTGATAACACTTTCGGTGTACGTGCTGTACGCTCACCTTTGAACGACGTGACACAAAGCAAGGTTGTGCTGAGCCCGCGTGCCCAGATGGGTCCTTCTTTAATCTTATTGGCTGGCCCAAAGACGATCAAAGCAGCAAGGAGCAACGCAGGAGGAGTGCACGGGGGTTAATGGGCCTCTTCTGTATTACAAACAGACGGCGTTTCCTTTCAGGGCTGTCTAATGCAGTCAGACACTCGGGTGTTAGTCTAATCTGCAGACACTAAACCAGAGGAAAGAATTTGCATTTCGAGAGGGTTTGGTTCCTGTTGAGTCATACGGACCATAACGAAATGAGGCGGAAACCCATCAGTGTGGAGCGCTATTTGGATAATATTCAAAAGGAATGTGTCTGATTGGCTGAGATTCAAAAGTTATTGTAATTTAAGGGAAATTACCGATATTCTGCCACTTGTTTCTTTAACGGTGCCGTTGCAGCATTTGTTGTCGTATTGTTTTATGTTTATTTCATGTTGTGTACCTCTGATCTATCTATTTTATGCATCTTACTAAGATTTTTAACTGAACATGTGTGTAAATTACACAGGCACCTAACTTCTAATTCAGATCATATGCCCAAACTTACTAACACATCAAATGAATGATATCCTATGCAAATACCAGACAAATTGTCATTAAGAAGCTGATTTTAAGGACCACTGACACAGAGACCTTTACCTATGTCCTCCCTTGGTGTTTGGTACACCTTTGCACCATTAAGGCAAGGTGCAAACAAGTTTTTCCTTGGTCAACTTATCAGCACAAACAACATGCAGCTTTTATACTCAGCTCTGCAGTCAACTGTAGACAACATAAATTTACACTATTGTACCACTGACTAAGGTATGTTATTAAGCCACCTGGCGTTTCAGTAGTCTTCACCTGGTTTATGTTCTGTAAATACACCTGCAATTTACCTGAGTGAACAATAATGCAACGAGTACCATTCATTAACCGCTCCAAAGCGGGCAAAAGGACACGGCCCACTACATGCCACAAACACAGGATGAAGTTAGCCTGTTATTTAATTAACGTTCACAATACCGTGGCTCAAAAGGTGATTTTTCACCAATGCGGCTCTTGGCACATGTGTTTTGTGTAAGCATCGGTTTTTCGTGGGGGTGGAAAGCCAGTCTTGCGGTGTTTTGTTTATATTCTCGGTCGAGGGGTTTGACTGTTGTTGAGTTACCAGGTCGGACTCATTCCTAGAACCCCAAAGTGTCCAGGATGGAGTTTGTTCTATTCTTGCTGTCTGTGCAAGACGGCCTCATACTTTTGCCACTTGCATTTTAGGAATACATTTGCTGTGAAGAAATCTGCCAGAGTCTGCATCATATTGAGTTTTATCAGCTGTATGATATTGCCCTGAAAACGTAACATAAAGCCAAAAGCATGCGCACTGAAGGCCAGCTACACAGATATTATTGCACACATACCAACAAGACACTGTGCTCAAGGCAAAACAAAAGAGCTGTTTGTTGTGCATATCCTGATTACTCAGAGGGAATGTACAGCCCTTCAGGCTGTACCTTAGCTCCCTTAACTAGCTAACTTAAATCTTGCTTTTTCTTATATATTCTGTAGGGCGTTGCAGCAGTTTGATACTAGCTATAGAATTTTCTTATGTAATTGTAGCACCTCTGTATTCACTGTGCCACAGGTTATTATAGCACAGTGTGATAGACTGACACATGTTCAGATGTGGTCAGACATTTTCCATATGTACTGTCGTTCATGTGGCCTTACGGCATGCGGCTACGTGCCTGTGCTGTGTGAACCACTTTGCGTAAGAGCATCTGCCAAACAACTAAATGTAAATGTAGACACCCAGAGTGCATCAGAAAAGCAGCAGGGCGACTACGATCTCCGTCCTGCGATGGCCATTTTTTCTCCACCCTGGCGGAGATTAGTGCAGTTTGGCTTGCGCCAGCCTGCGGTCCCCTGCCCAAACCCCCCCCCCGTGCGCCCGCCATTTCGGCGGCCCCTGTGCCAGTCTAGTGCCCAGTTTGCCCCACTGAATGGGCCTTTGTGAGTGCTGCCACCCCTGTCTCCTGGCCACCCCTGGCCGCCCATTCAGAGCGGGTCACATGACCCACCCTCTTGGACCATTCACAATGCACCCCAGTGACTGGCAACTCATTTACATGCAGAGACTGCAGGAGGTCTAGCCAATCACATTAATTTATCACGACCGGGTGCCAATTTCCTTGCATACAGTAGGACAGGAGCGAAGATAGGGTGTTTTTCTTGTGTATTTCATTTCTGTGAAGAACGCAACAGGATTATCAGATATTGTTAAGCAACGTTTTTAGTCTCTGAGCCTGACAAATCCACCATGCAAACAGATGGTGCCTTGGTGAAGAAAATTAATCGGTTGTGCACAATGCAGGGTATTTATATTTTACGCTACTGTAACAGTGCTTTCATGCGGCAAAACAAAGAAAGTAGTCACCTCTCTGTCTTAACAAAGACAGCTGTTGGTTTCTCCGCATGAAAGTGACAAGGACACCATTTGGTCAATATGTGATGCACCAGATATTTATCCATTGGAAACCAACATATGTTAATGTATGCAGCAGATGGGGCCACAGAGAAAACTTGCTCATTATTCTGCTTCAACCTTCTCCAAATTTAATTAAACTGTATATTCTCTCATTTACTTGAACTCAATATCCCGAGATTAATCGTCAGGTGCAACCATCTGGCTGGTTGCTTCAGAGTTACGGCAAGGTCATCGAAGGGTTAAGTACAGAGCTTGGATTTAAGGACGGATTTGGGGTTGAGCGGGGTTTTCAACTAGATAAACGACATTTGAAAACTGCTTTTACCTTGTAATAACATATCCTAAAGAGGCAAAGACAGCAGTTCTTGGTCTGAACATGTCTGAAGTAAACTAGAGGAGTACTATACGCCACAATTATGTGACGAGCATGCACCGAAGTGTCAATGACACGCTACAGCGCTCTCCGTCGTACAAGCCTCATACTTTTCCGTTTCCGTTTCTATGTATTACTATAATTATAATAGTAGCAGCAGTCGTAGTAACAGTACAAGAACTTCTGCTACAGTCACAACCACTAATACTACTACGAATAATAATAATAATTATAATAACAATATGTTGCTGTTGTCACAGTATAGTTAATCATATTCTCATACCATCATGTATACGATATTCATATTCTTGATTGTGCTTTCACTCCCAGCATAAGCACACCTCCGCGCCCGATCCTCCCCCCTCTCCCTCCCCCTGCCCCAGCTCATCACTCCCAGCGCTCCCACCGCGTTTGCCTCTGTCTGTGCGGAACCGGCTGGGAGGAGGGACCTAGCCTAGCCAGTCGTGTGCTACGTGCAAAATCGTTTAAATTGTAGCTAAGCTAGCTCGCTAACAGTTAACTACAAAAACAATCCGGCCATCAACTCATATAAAATCGGCGGTGACACAGACAGAAGACGCGTAAAGAGAAGCTGGTGTTCAGTCACAGACTGGGACTATTTTTACGACTCGGTTAGCTGTTACTAGCCACCCAGAAATGTTCACGTAGGTTTATAGCAAGCTAGCTAAATTGATTCAAATCGGCTCTGATTGCAGCCCAGCAATTAAAATCAAGTTTACCGATCAGCGGCTCATGTCTTTATATATCCATGCGTGTGCTGAATTTAGCTAGGTTTGTTGTATTTTTGACACAGTTCAGAATATATTAATAGGTACCTGGTTGAGTAATAGCAAGCTGTATTACTTTACACCGACAGCCAAGGGAAAATAAACGTGGGAGCCGAGAGATATTGGTAAGTGTGCCTTTTTGATTGTAAAATTATCGGTGCTGTTATCGCATGGTGGATAAGCACCCAAATTAATGGTCATATAATTAAGTATCGCAGCGTTGGCTGTGAACTGGTCATTTTTATTTTCAGTTTGAATTGGTTGCTACTGTTACGTGCTTGCGCTGGTGATGTATACCAGAGACAATTTCATTATATTTTCTGCCGTCACTGGGTAGTCGTCCACAAGGTTTGTACGGTAGGCAGCTAACGTTTGCTGACTTGCCTTGCCAAACACTAAATGTATGTAATCTTAGCAAACGGTAATATTAACTAACCTGAGCATTTGAGTGTCAGGGTATTATTATGAGTACTAGTATTGATTAAAGTGTTGCTTCTGTTTTGCGCGGCTAGCCAGTAGCTAGTAGTTATTTGTGATATGAAGACTCAGTGAAAAATCGGAATTCGCTCGATTTGATATGGTTAACAATCATTTCCGAGCGAGCCACCAAAAATAATCCAAAAATGATGCTGCAAGGTTGTTTTGATGGCTGACTAATAATATAGCTAATGTTATAGCTGATAACAATTGGCTATCTAGCGTCTAAATGACAGTGAATGGCTAACTTTACCTAGTTTACAAGCCGCGGAACCGAGGTTTTGCCAGCTAGATCTCCGTTAAGGTTGTTGTTCATCGCTATTTAAAATAGCTCAGTTGTTACTCAAGCAGCAGTTGCTATGTGTTTGGATAAAACACGCTGCTAAATGGAGAAAATTGTCTGTCTTGGCGTGGACGGTGTGTGTGTAGAAGATTCGAGCTGGCGGGGACAAGGACCAGAGCCACGCTGGCTGACAAAAATCCTTGAGTTTCCAGAAACTCCGTGTGTGTGTGTGTGTATGTATAGTTGTGTAGCAGCTAAATAAACGTAGACGGTTAAACTGTAAGCACTGACGGCATGCATGTCTTATTTATTTGCTTCTGACATGATCTAACTGACAACTGCCAACAGTTCGGGGGTTGCTACTCTGGGTACATAGCTGGCTGCAAATGGCATTGCAGCGCGGTAACCTCTTCGGCTCCGGGCGAGGCGTCGTGTCCTGCCCACTTTGCGGACTTGCCACTTGCCACGTTTAGTATAATTTAGCTAGATTGCTGCCTGTGCCAAGACATTGTGGGCATGCAATCCAGGAGTAGAGGTACGTCCTCCCTGGAGCTACTAATTGTTTGTATTGGTTCTCATACCAAGCGCGCTGGCTTGCTAGCGCTCACCTTAGCCGTAATAGTGGGTGTGTCGTGTTTTGTTGTGTTGTGCGAGCCGGAATTAATTTCAAAATTGAGTGTATATGATGTACCCGTTGCAGCTGCAGTATTTCCTGGCGAACACGTAACTATTGTTAAACTGCCTGGTGTAACAGTCCTTACCAGAAAGCTGTGCTTGTTGTCAGGATGAAGTGTAGATGATCAAAATCGGCATAAAATCCACAGCTAGAGAAGACGTTCCCCCAACTGTGGGCGGTGGTAGGGGCAACAGGAGGCACGCGCGCCATATAATAATAACATATTTCCTTCTACATTGTGATTTTATGTTACATTTCGCATGTTATCCATTTATACAGCTGGGTGTTCACTAAAGCAGTTTGAGTAAAGGCTGGCAGTGTAGCATAGTGGTAAAGAGGAGGGCTCATAACCGAAAGTTTGCTGGTTCGATTCACCGCAGGGGCACTGCTGTTGCATCCTTGGGCAAGGTACTTAGCCCAGAATTACCTCAGTTAATATCCAGCTGTATAAGTGGGAAAAATGTAAAAATTGCAGCCTGTGTAAGTCGCTCTGGATAAAAGCATCTGCTGAATCACAGTAATGTAATGTAATTTAAGGAACTTTGCTCAAAGGCATAATAGCAGTGCTTCAGTAAAGATCTGAACCTGCAACCTCCATATCCCACGTCCTGCTTTCTAACCAACCGACCCAAAATGAGAGGGTGCATTCATACGTCCAATTTAGCATAATTTTCCAGCCTCAGTAACTATCACAGGTCGCACAATCTTTGCTGAATCGCAGATGGACGGTATTGAGGTGAACGTAGGAGTATTGTATTAAACAGAACAATGGAGTGGTGAGTGGCGAGGTGCGCGCGCTGTTTGCAGGAACGGCACCGGCTTCCGCAGAGACTGACTCACTGAAAGTGAACGCACCGGTTTCGCCGCGTTGGAAGTTAATGAGCGCGCCGGCACGCGCCGAGGCTTTACACGGATGTCTCCGGGAATGGGTGAAAATAACAGCAGTTCTGGCGGTTTGCTGCCTGAATGCGGTGTGGTCTGGGGGGGGGGGGGGTTTCATTGGGCTGTAATCAGGCACTGACAGTGAGCTGCACAGCGCGGGCGGGGAATGGGGCATTGGTTTCCCCCCTCGGCCTGGCGGCAGGGTTTTCATTCAGGGTTTAATCCCCGCTCTGTGGGGTGAGTGGGAAAGGGCCGGCGCTGCCCGGATACCGGCAGCAGGCAGCACTGCAAACTGCACGGGGTGCCCCGCGATTGGACCGGCAATCAAACGATTAAGGACTCGCCCGTCCCAGGATGTCGTGGTTTCCCTTAAAGCGGTGCCCCGGCCGAGGGGATAGATCGGAATAGGCGTGTCTCCCACTGGGCACAGGTCAGCTGTGGTTCTCATTAGGAGCTGCAGTGTGGAAGTGGAAGATTACTGTACTGGGAGGTGACCCATGGGACTTGACCCCAGCACCGCTCAACTTTTCTTAAACACTGACCCCCCCTTTGTATGTTGTACAATAGATGTCAAGCATGTTCCAGGGGTAATCCAAATTATGTAATTCTCTTGTTAGTAATGGACAGCAGTTGTAAATGTATGCTTGCAGGCAAGGTGGTTTCTGGGTTGATCGCTATAGGGAAAAGGTCTGAAATGCACCGCCGGACAATTGCATAACTTACTGTGTGTACAGTAGCAGTACAGTATGTGAACAGTGGTGTGTCTTTGTGAGATTCAGTTCACACACAGAACACACACACACATACACAGTGACTTTGAAACGTTCCTCGGAGAAATGCACTGTCCCCTTTAAAACATGCTTTGCCGTTAGCAAAACATTAGATAACCAGTGTTTGGATAAATACATCAGCTTGGCAATGCCGAAGAACATGTTCTGAGGTATTCCTGGTGTGACAGACACAGCCGGGACCTGTGTGTGGTAGCCTTTTTCACAGTTTAAACAGAGGCTACTATCCATGAATTGTCTTAATCTCCAAAACGTAAAGAAGAACTGGGCTCCCTTTTTGGGGGGGGATCTGGGATTGGAATGGACTCAGGTGAATTCAGGGGAGTGGCAGTCAATTGCGACACCCCCCCCCCCGATGAAGTCTTTATTAGAGGTTTGCCTTATACCAGGACAAAGGCCTGTTTCTCATGCAAGATGAAGCACGTCATTTGATGAATTTGCATGTGTTTTTTTTTCTTTCCGAAGCACATCTTATGTAAGCACTAAACGTTCCCAGATGTGAGGTAATCATGCATTACTGCCGAGGCTCAGCGTAGCCATCGAAAGGCGCGCAGCGCGGGAGACGCCGCTGGTTGATCGCGTTGATTGTAATCCTACAGCAGATTATGCTGCATCAGAATACGCTGCATTCATTGCGCTCGGCTCAGAGGTCTCCTTAATGCGCACAATGGCATTTTACAAACGACAGACCCCCCCCCTTCAGTATTTCGCAACGCTGGCAGTGCGGTGACCCATTTGAAAGCAGAAACGGAAACCACATGTTTTGGGCTACTGTACCATCCTGATGCTGGCAGTTACAGGCCCGATCATGCAGGGAAACATACACACAGTACACATTTATGCTGAGCTGCAGGAAGCGGTGGAGGTTGGCTGAAAGGACACCTTTCTCTCACAGGGCGTCCTTGGTGATCCTCACTGCTAGGCTTGGGAACACCTGCGGTGCTAATTAGCCCTAATGAGTCCGCCTTCAGGGGAAGTCTGTGGCGAGCTGTGTGTTGTGTTACGTAATTGCGCTGTGATGTAAAGGTCACATGTCAAGGTCTGCAATCATCTTTTACATTACATTTTACATTATGGGCATTTAGCAGACGCTCTTGTCCAGAGCGACTTAAATAGGTTACAGTTCTTTTACAGTGTTATCCATTTATACAGCTGGATATTTACTGAAGCTATTGAGGGGGTAAGTACCTTGCCCAAGGGTACAGCAGCAGTTCCCCAGTGGGGAATCGAACTGGCAACCTTTCAGTTGCAAGTCCTGCTCCTTAACCACCGTGCTACACTGCTGCCCTTCTTGTGGATGGTTTCAGGAGGGAGTGAAATATAGAAGGTCTTCATTACAGATAGCAAAGTGTAAGTGAGGTACTAGAAGAATTGACCATAAGTGTTACGGGTATGCTTTGTGTGTGCTTGTGTGTGCAACTTAAAGAATATTTTCAGCACTTCACCCCTGGGTTTTGTTTCTCACGGTTAATTTGGCCCTGCCGTTGTAACTCCCAGCGGGGGGGGCAAGTGAAATCAGCAATTAATTTCTCCCAGTCGGTGCCTCAGCTACGGAACTGAACCGAAAGGCTTGCGCTGTGCTTGTCACCTGCCGTTAGATCACCAGCTGAAAACATCCAGTTCAGTCCGTGCGGTATCAACACCTTAAACGAGCTGTCCTGGTGGATTTGAAAGCCAGCTGCCAGGCAACTGTTCTGTCTGATTAAAAAAAAAAAAAAAAAAAAGGCCAGGCAAACTAAGATAGCACAATGGTTTTACTTTCGGTTCAGAGTCAGAGGCATATCAGCACCCTCAGGATGAGGTCAGGCTCAGTGCCAGGAGAAAATACAGAGGGGTGCAGTTGCAATACACTGGGGGGGGGGGGTGTCATAAATACTATGTACACATCGGGATATAAGGAGACAACTGGAGCTGCACTGAGATCCGTCTGGGGGTGCAGTGTACCCCTAACCACCCCCATAGCGCCGGGCCTGGATGAGGTGGGAATGTTCCTGTATTGTTGCCCAGCCTCGTATTCCTATCAACTGAGTCACTCCTCTGGAGTTCCGCCAGCCTTGGTCCTGCCTGCGCCTTTCCGAACTTTTACCTCAGAATGTTTCTGTAAACCAATCCCTTAGCTGTGAAAAATAAAGTGTTGGTTGTAATGGTGGTGCCAGCACTTCGGCAAATACTTTCTTTCTGACAGGTAGGAGTGTGTGGTCCGCAGACTCATTAACCCTAAAGTAAGAGTGCTGTATCCACTAAAGGCTCAGAATATGACAGTGCTTATCAAACCACCAGAATCAAAGCAGTCTCACCTCTCTGAACTCTTCTTTGCCTGAGCACCAAACATTAGATCACCGAGCCGGTGTGATATTTTGGCAGTCATGGATTTTTCCTGCTTTTTGTTGCGGTCAACCAAACGTGTTATCAGCACAGGCTGAGGCTGACAGCCCGGGTTCGAAAATGACTTGCTTGAAATGGGCCGTGTCATCTGCCGACAGTGACTGGCAGCCTGCTGTGACAGCTCCGGTCAGCCGATACAGCCCTGTCACATCACTCTCGGCAATTTGTCAGGCATCTGCTAGCTGCTCAGATGATATTGGTGGCATAGTGTATCCTCCAATGAGCAGCCACTTAACTGTAGTGCATTATGGGAGTTGTAGTGTAAAAACAGTCACGTTGGTGTGTGTGTGTGTGTGTGTGTGTGTGTGTGTGTGTGTGTGTGTGTGTGTGTGTGTGTGTGTCTGTGTCTGTGTCTGTGTCTGTGTCAGAGTATGGTATTGGCTATATCCAGCACTTCTGCCGGAGTGCACAGGTTGTTGTGGTGATGTGGTCCTTAAATAGTGCAATTCGTGAAACCCAGAAATAGTTGGGTGAAAGAGGGGACCATGTTCCCATTTTTAGTCTGTGTGCTGTATTTATGGTGGTGCAAGTTGCTGTTTTGGTGCTGCTGTTTGCTCTACTTGCACAATGTAAATTATCATTTAGATTTAACTGGTATGTACTTTGCACTTTGTTTCTAAAAAATGCGGTTTAAGTCAACCTGGGGTAAGGCCCTCAGCCAAATGGGTAAATAATTGTAGTGGCTGGCGAACAGCTCTCATTGGCTGGCCTAACATGAACCCAGAGGTGATGCTGGCAGGTGTGACGGCCTGATGTGGAATCTCAGCCCCTCTGAGAGTTTAGTCAAAGCATCCATTTCCTGGTTCAGTTTTCAAGCAGACACAAATACGTCTATGTTCACTTCCTGTGTTCATATTCAGGTGAGAGGTCACCCTGGTTACTCAATCTCAGTTTCAGTAAGGGTGTAGTGCTTTGTCCTCAGGGGCATCGAGAAGGTTTTTCATTGGCTGAGCTGGTGGGTTAGCGGGTGGATGGTGGATGTTTGCATTGTCAGTTGCTAGCTTTGTAAATTCAAGATAATATTCAAAGTATGGCAGATTTTCAAGGCGATAAACTGTTGATTTCTGGAAATAATTTCCATTTAAATCAGAAATAAGTGTGATGTGTAGAGAGGAAGGTTCTGCCTGATCATTTGTACCCACCTGCCTCCACTGTGAAGGCAATCAGGCACGAAGTTCAAGCACGCCGTTCCCCTGGCCAGCCAGTGTGGACTGCGTATGCACAGTGTTAACGCCTGACACAGATATCATCCTCGCAGCTGCCCTGAATCCTGTGGGCGCCGTTGAACTTTGATAGCCGTAGCCTTTTTCCACACACACACATTTCTCATAAATGAAGTATTCCTGCTGCTTTCTTACCCAGTAGATGACTCAGAGCATGTGTTGTATCGATTAATTTGTACGTTAACCCAACTTTATTCACTTAAAATAACAGGGCGGTCAGTCTGTTTGGATGGATTTTGGTGTAGTTCTGCAGATTACGGCCGTTTGGATAAGAGGGAGATGTCTGTGTGAGGTCATCACAAACAGCCAAAGTCGTGCTTTTTCTGAGGTAGCCGTGCAGCTGTTCCTGCGTCTGGGTCTTATTTCCAGTGGCTTGCGCTGAAGGCTCAGTGCGGAGATCAGTTCAGCCGCCTATTGCCCGCATGGGGATACAGGATGCATTCATGTTAAAGCTAAAGCACCAAACATTCAGCGGAATCCAATAGAGCAGCAGGCGCAGAAACCGCCGGTATCAGTGTCATTGACATATTGTTATGTTAATAGCATTAGTGTACTTTTAGATGTCGCCACCATACAGTCTCGTTTTTACTATAAAGCTATGATTTAATTAAAAACTGCGATATCAAGGATTTAGCTAATCCTGGCATATTTGGTTTCTGCAAATCTAAGCTTAGCACAGTTGTGTTTTTCTTGCTTCTTAGTGAATGCCTGTTCAAGCTGACTGTGGTTGCCCTGAGTCCGTCCTAGCTTTGCGTGACCGGTGGAAATGCCGGGGGTTTCTTTGGGTTCCTCCCTGAATTTGGGGGGGGGGGGGGCAAAACGGCACAAAATGTGGGGCTAAGAAGAAGCATGGGTGTCGGCTGCTTGTTTACAAGGCTCTGCAGGGGTTAAATGCAGGCTGACAGGGCCGGCGCGGCAGACAGCTCTGCAGGGGTTAAATGCAGGCTGACAGGGCCGGCACGGCAGACAGCTGTGGATGTCAGTTTGCAGCTTGTTTGCGCCGGCTTGTGTTACCGTCTCCGCCCGGCAGGGGGGCGGGGGGTGGAGGGGGGGGTCCTGAGCGCCTGCCAGGGATCGGGCGAGCGGGGCGGGGGGCGGAAAGGTCAGGGGGGCGCGATCCCGCTGCCGCATGGCCCTCTGGGGGCGAGCCCTCCTCCTCCCCCTCCTCCTCCTCCTCCTCGCCCTGTTCTGCTCGATCCCCCAGATCCAGATTAGGCTCCGCAAAGTGGATTAATTAGCCGGCGGAGAAACAGCGCTGCCCTGGATTAGAGGGGCACTAATCCTGCTGCCCTCACACAGAGTGGAGGCGCTTTTCAGGTGCTTTCCTCTGACCCCCCCACCCCCCCGTCCACCTCCGCTCCCATGCCCTGGAAATGTGTTTCGACATTCCCCTGGGGCCAGCCTGAGATACAGACCGTCGCCTCACCCTGGACAAGGGTTCCATCCAAATGTCAGTTACATTACATTACATTGCGTTACGTAACATTCATTTAGCAGACGCTCATATCCAGCATGACTTACAGTACAAAAGAACAGTGTATCCATTCAAGTTGATTGAGCAACAGTGTCAGCCCAGGCTAACAACACTCCCAGACCAGTGTGTGTGAGCACAACACTATTCAAGCCCTACCACAAGTTAACTTGTGCAACCTGACTAGAAAAGGGAAGCCAAGTACACACACTTCCATACATCGCAGTCACTAGATCACAGAATCCAAAACACATTGCAATACACACAGTTACAGTAGTTAAAATAATGCTCGGTGGTTGTTTAATAATGTTGTAGCCTGTTATCATTGAGTGCAGTGTTGGTGTTGGCACCAGAAGGCATGCCAGCCTGGTTATCATGGCTGTTGGGTATGATTGCCTGGAAGATACCAGCTGCATTGGAGTTGGTAGGTGTGCACCGGGTTCCCCGTGTCTGTGGTAACATGGTGTGTTTTTAGAGTACAGTGATAGCTAGAAATGAAACCGACTCCCTTTGCTGAGACCCTCCATTCCTCCGGTTTCCACTCCCATATTTGGATTACACTTTGACCCACTTATGCGAAAACTTGGCACAGTGAAACCTGGGGGTAAAAAAAAAAATGTATCTCTTTTAATGCATATTTCAGAGCCTTGGCCACAGCGCTTCTCAGAACTGCCGCTTATCTCCTCAAAGATAAGCAAAAAATGAGCGTTATTGCAGCGCCTGTGGATGACACAGGGCATTTCCCCACAAAGGACTTGGATGGTCTTTTCAAAGGCCCCTGCTGAGTAACATATATCGCGTATCCCCGAAGGCCTTTGATGTGCGCCGTGCTGTATTTTACCGAGTTTCTTCTTGGCGTGGCGGCTTTGCGGATTACCGCGTGGCTCGTGCGCTACTTACTGGGGATAATTACACTATCTAATCTGTGATAATTCCGTCCCTGTGTTGGGAGTTAGTGGTTAATTACGTGGTGGCTGACGGCGCTGTGTTTTGTAAGAGGCTGTGTCTCGGGAGCGGCCCTGTGCTCCGCTGCCCTTCGACGTGTTCAGTTTCAAACGCGCGAATCCCCGCCGCTGGCTGCGCCGACGGTGGAAATTTCCACTCCAAAATCAGACAGCGGTCTTTGTTCTGGTGGTGTGTGTGTGGCGGTGAAGCGGTATTGGGGGGGGGGGGGGGGTGTAGGGGGCAGGGGGCGGGGGGGGGGGTTGCCACAAGTCTCTGTAAATTGGCTTTGGCTGTGGCTGTTGCAAAAGACCACATCCGTCAGCTATTTGGAGAGGGGAGGAAAAAAAAAAGAAAAACTGAAGCACAGAGGAGCACGTTTAAACTCCTGCTAAAAAATGCACGTTATGTTATCCCCACTGCTGCCAGTCGCGTTGGTGTGATATCGCCGAGGACCGCAGAGAGAAACGCTCCGTTTTGGACTGAATCCCTAAGGGACCTGATTTGAACTTCTATTGTTTGAAAGGTCAGCCTTTTCATTGATTTGTACATGTTGGCTGTTCCCCGGCAAAACACAGCAAACTTGGAGATGCATTAAAGGGATATTCCACCTGCGGCATGTGAAGGTTATTCTCTGTATATCACTTGGATAGTGTTTCCACGTCCAGTTGTGGAATTCCCCAACCCAATTTTATGGCCAAGTTTACACCCCATGTCGTAAAAGAAGCCTCAGTCTCATGGTCTCGTGGTTCCGGTTCATATTGATTCCAGTGTAATGTATTGCAACTTCCTGGCCAGCTGTCGGTCTGATGTCGCAACAGACAGCGTTCCTCCCAGTTCTCGGCCGTGGGCCCGGAGGGGCATTTCATCCCCACACAGACTGCTTATCCGTGACCCCCCACCTCGAGCGCCGCAATCGATGGGAAGGTCCATAAGGGCCAGCATTTGAGGGTGGACGTGGGAACGCACGTTTCACCTTTCACCTGAATCACACACCGTCGCTTCAGAGGAGGAGAATAAGGGTGGAGAGAGGTTGCGGGCTGCCCCCCCCCTATGGGATGGAAAATTCTGGAGTGACCCAGCAGGCCTGTTCTCTCTGACAGCATTTTTACTCTTTTTTTTTTTTTTTTTTTTTTTTTTCCTTTAGTTATTTCTTCCTCCATACAGTAGAATTATGTAAGCACGGAGGCTTGCACTTTCGAGTGCTCCCTGTGGGAAAACCTCTTGTTATTTAACTGTTATTTACCAACCAGACAGCGCCCAAGTTGTGGTCCGGCCGAGGAGAGCATTTCCAGAGAGCACTTCCATGTGAATGTGGTTTCAGAAATCAGCGGTTGATTTAGTCAGTTTATTCCAGTCCTCCCCATAAGCATACCTGCTGCAGTCTCTAGCATTGTTCCCTTCCTGGCGACGCCTGTCAGGGGGATAGGAGACGACAGGCCTGACTCCACGGGGTATGGGTCTGGCTGAACTCCGCCGGTGACTCCACGATCTGCGACCGCCAGGCGGGTTTCGGAAGCGCCGACACACAGGGCGTGATGCATATCTGGTTTCGGGTGTCGTAAACATGTGAGCCGCACGGGGGGAGGGGGGGGGGGGGGGGGGTCTGCGAGGGGCGTGGTCTTCCCCTCACACATTGTGTCCAGAGCCCCTGAAGAGCCCCTGATTGCTCCTGGCGCTGATACCTGCCGTTGTGCGCGGATTTGAGTGGGACATCTGCGGGAACAATGCGCCTTTCAGGGAAGTGTTCCTAGAAATGACTGCTGCCTCCTTCTCTCCCGCCCACAGCTAAACCACAGAGGTTCCCTGCTCCTTCAGTGTACAGTGCAAACGCAGGTGGGGGAACCCTGTAAAACCACAATCGCAGGCAGAGCAGCACTGTGAAAATGGAAACACCAGAAGAGGAACACTTCAAAACCACAACCATAAGTACAGGAATGCTGTAGAATCTGTAAAATCACAAACACAGGTATAGGAATGTTCTAACGCTGCATACACAGGTAGAGGAACACGTTAAAACCATAAACATGTGCACAGTAATGCTGTAAAACTCCAAGCACAGGTAGAGGAGCCCTTTAAAACTGCAAACACAGGTAGAGGAACACAGTCAGACATGGGAAGGACCTGTCTCGGCTGCTCATTGTCACTCAGCTGACCCCTGACCCCAGCACAGGGAAGATCCCAGCATTCACACCTGGCGGACGAGATCAGAAAGTCGCTACCTGTTTGAAGTCGCCTCATAAAACATAAACGAATCCCGTGGGTTTTTTTTCGGTTTACCCCCTGCATTTGTGTTTCCGTTAAGGGTCAGGGGAAACTGGCCAGGCGGAGACGGAACAGGGAGGCGGGGCCTGTTGAAATGTCCACCTTCAGCATGCGGCGCTGGACATGCTGTTCTGGCAGGGAAAAAACGGATCTGCTCTCCGAAGGGCGGGGCCGGGGACACGGTGTACCCTGTCGGGTTTCTGCCCGGCAGTCCGCTGCTCGTCTCGTGTGACAGGGAGCCCTGCTGGCGGGGCTCTGTCTGGCCTGGAGTGGACTGGAGTGCCAGGGGGAGGGGGGAGGGGGGGAGAGAGAGCCGTCTCGAAAAGCTAATCGACCGTGCGTGTTTGAATGAGCCGATTAGCGTGAAGAGAAAACAAACGCATGATATGAGCGGAGCGGGGCGGGGGCGTACACCAGCCGTGGAGTGGGAGCTCTTCTGTGGCTGCCCGGCTGTGCTCGAGAGGGGAGGGGTGTGTCTGTGTGTGTCTGTGTGTGTCTGTGTGTGTGTGTGTGTGTGTGTGTGTATCTGTGTGTGTATCTGTGTGTGTGTATGTGTGTGTATGTGTGTGTGTGGATACTTCTTCCGCTGCTTGAGGGAAATGCCTAAGACTCCTAGTGTAGTTAAGGGAGATGCAGCAGATGTGTGAAAGAGACCTGTCTGACCCAAAGTGAGGCCCCCCAGAGTTAGGGCCCTGGAGTAAGGCCTCAATCCGTTCTCAGTATCTCCACCATCTCACCACTTATCCAAGCGTGGATAAGTCTATCCTGAAAAGCACGTCTCCATCTGAGAAACACCCTCACTGCGTGGCTGAGTGGTTTCTGTTTGGGCTGCCAGCTGTCTCAGTAGCTTTACTCTCCCTGTGTGAACCTGACCGCAGCCTCGAGGGAGGCTGTGCTGAGAAACCCTCACCGTGCAGACCGAGGTGTCGTACGACTACACCCCCGGTACAGGGAGAGGGAAGCCCGCCCTGTACGGGCTGGGACAGTGTGGAATCCCCCCGGTAACCAATCAGGAACCCTTTACATTATTACATCATTGACATTTTTTAGGGAACACTGGCATCTTCTCTGAGTGCTGCTTCCTGCCCTGTATATCAGGACAGGAATTCTGGAGAAGGGCGTGGCGCGTGCTCGTGGGAATGGCCCGTGTGTTTGCACAGCATTACCCATGCTGCTCTGAGAGCGTGCGGTCCCACTCTGCCTCTGAAAGGAAGGGGGAAGCACTAACGTCTTGCACAGTCCGAAGTTCAGAGGTCTCGTGTCCGGGGGCGGGCGAAACAGGGGCTTGGTGTGCGGGACAGGCTGTGCCTGGAGTGTGCCACTGGTATTTTTAGGTGGGAAAAAGGCCCGCTCGGGGGCTGGGGGGAGGGGAGGGAGGGCCAAAGAGGTGAGGTTTCAGGCACTGCTCTCTGGATTACACGCCACACCTGGTGCCATTAAGCCAGCCAGTGTCCTTCACCATTGCTCAGTGATTCTGGACCTCCAGGGGCAATAAGATATGATTTTCTACAGGAAGATTCTCTTGAACCAAGTGAACAGGAAGTGCGGTCACAGCACTGCCATTCACCCAACCCGAATCGCCTCCCAGGACCTCCCTGGCTGGACTTTGGTCTCAACACAGGTTTTCGTGGATGTACGCATGCAGAGGTGTCCAGTGGGCCCGTCCCGGAGCGGGGGAAGGCCTGGTGTGGCTTCTCGGGTGCGGAGACGCCTGGACCCTGACGAGGCTTCTCCGCTGTGCCTCTGTGGTTGTTTACCATCGCGGGGTAAAATTACCGTGACGACCTGCTTTTCACAGCTGTTGGGCTCAGCGAATCTTGATACCATGCACGAGGTGCCTTGAAGGGTGGCCTGGCACTGCTTCCCACAGGGGGGTCATTTCTCCCAGGGAAGAGACCCCTAGAGGGATATTTTGGACCCCCTCCCCACACTGATCCCCCCACAATATCCCCCCCCCCCCCCAATGAAGTATGCATTTGGCAAGGTGGTCGTTATATAAACATAGGTTTCATGTGCAGCAATGTGGGTCACTGGATCAAAATAGCTCCTGGCTGAGATTTTAAGGTAGCTTGAATTCAGGAGAAGAGAAAGTGCAGCCCATTGCCTTGGATTAACTATCAGTTTCTATTTCCTTAGGCCTGGAGCTGAGGACCAGGCCACTGAGAGAGAGGGGCTGCTAACCAGCCTTCCTTCCAGTCACCTCTCTTAGAGTGCTTTTGCCCAGGAGACTGTTCTATAAGTAGCAGCTCTGTCCCCATTCAATTCTGGCTGGAGCACGCCAATAGTTTTAGCTGAACTATCAAAACAGGCTCTGCAAAGCCAATTTTACGTCAAACCCCTATGCACATTTATATGCACGTTCACATGCGCGCACACACACACACACACACACACATGTATGCACGTTCACATGCACACACACTCACATACAAGCTTACAGTCACACACACACACAGCCACACGCGCGCACACACACACACACACACGGCCAGACCTGCTGCCAAGTCATCAGGTGTTAGTTCTGCCTGTGTCACACCACAGATCCATGGCTAAAAATGGCATCCGCTGCATTTCTCTCATCGGTGTTATTTCTCTGTTGAAATGAGTAATTGATACTAAGGAACAATCTGATACATGTGCGCAACCAATGAAAAAAAGGCTTCAGAGTTCGAATTTGAACATAAACGATAATCTGCTGCTGTAGCATGTATGTGGATGGCCCTAGAGAGTGTGCAGCTGATTAGTGGTGTATGAAAGATGACAGCTACGTAAGAATGAGCATTTCGGATGTTTTTACATCCACTTTTGGCCGGAATCAAAGTGCTTGTTGGCATTTCGTGTATAGATGTTTAAACGTGAGGTGGCACAAGATAAATACAGGTTTAATATGTCCTAAATCATGCTCGTGATTTAGTTTTACCTGGTATGGCTTTAACGCGGTGGCACTGCTGCAGGGGGTAGCAGTGTGGTGCCCAGTGGGACACTGCTGTTGCACTTGTAAGGTGCTTAAATCAGTATCTGTCCAGCTGTGAAAAAAGTGTCAAGCAGCAGTGTGGTGTAGTGGTAAGGAGTAGGGCTCATAGCAGAAAGGTTGCTGGTTCGATTCTTCACTGGGGTGCTGCTGCTGTACCCTTGGGCAAGGTACTTAACCTAGAATTTGCTCAGTAAATATCCAACTGTATGATGTATAAATAACATGTAAAAATTGTAACCTAGCCTGGATAAGAGTGTCTGATTAATGACAGTAGTGTAATGTAATATTGAACTATCCCCTACATTCAGCTACACTCCCACTGTTTTCTCTGTTAGGGGAAGTGCTAATGTGGTTTCATTAAAATAGAGAACATATTTGTGTACCTGCCTTCCTGCCAGACCCTGTGTAAAAACATGTCCCCAGAGTGTTATGTAAGCCTTCGCACTGCCAAGCGCGACAGAAATGTTCTGTCTCCAGGCGCCGGGTCCGGCATTCAGCTGACCCGAGAGCCAGATCTGGGGGAAGAAAGGCATCTGTTCCGGGCCGGGTTGAGCTCAGTCCAGATAGTCAGGTCCTGTTAACATTAGCCGTCCAGAAATGAACTGCCGTTACTTAATTGTACTGGAACGAAAATCGCAGCCCCCACGAGTTTACCACGAATGTCCCAAATTCTTCTTTGTGCTTTGAATTTTTATTTCCATGGAACCCAAATTGAATTTGCCTTGCAGGGCACATAGGTCTGAAAACTGCAAAGTAGTTTGTCTGCCAGTTATTGTTGTAACGTCTGAATTTAAATGGAACTTGAAGTGTGTTTTCTGGAAATAGTCAATGGGGGTGTTTGATCAGCTACCCCGGGGAGCACTTTTGTTTTCCAAACCTGCCTCTTACTACGTCAGCGGCCTTTTCAAGGAACACATAGGAATGCTTGGTACAGCCTAAGAGCAAACCCAGGGCCATGACAGTCAGCGGTGATAGAATAATCCAAAATGTGTTCCCAGTTCCCTGTGTCCCCACCAACTGGTAGACCTCTGACCCCTCGAAAAGGAGGGGAAAGTCAGGGCTAGCGACCGGCTGCGGCCGTGTTCAGAGGCCATGCCCTTTGACCTTCGCCCTGTTGTTTTTGTGACGCGCACAGGTGTTGAAGGGCAGGCAGGGTGGGGGGTAACGAGAGGCAATGAGCCGTAGCTGTTTGGGAGAGAGAAGAGAGCTGGATCACAGCCACAGCAAATTGCCTGCATGGTGGCCAAAGGTCAGCCTGATCAGCTATAATGGAGCGAGGGTTATCAGGCAGCTAGCAGCTACAGCAGAGCGGCTGCTATCAGCCAGCTAGCAGCGTTAACTTGAACAGCTACAGCAGAACGACTTCTATTAGCGCGCTAGCAGCATTAGCCTGAACAGCTACAGCAGAACGACTTCTATTAGCGCGCTAGCAGCATTAGCCTGAACAGCTACAGCAGAACGACTTCTATTAGCGCGCTAGCAGCATTAGCCTGAACAGCTACAGCAGAACGACTTCTATTAGCGCGCTAGCAGCATTAGCCTGAACAGCTACAGCAGAACGGCTTCTATTAGCGTGCTAACAGCATTAGCCTGAACAACTACAGCAGAATGGCTTCTATTAGCGCGCTAGCAGCATTAGCCTGAACAGCTACAGCAGAACGGCTTCTATTAGCGCGCTAGCAGCGTTAACCCGAACAGCTACAGCGGAGCGAGGATTATCATCCTGCTAGCAGGGCTAGTCTGAAAAGCTACAGTAGAGCGGAATAAACCTTAAAGTCTTAAATTGCTTGTGTTCAGCAGTGTGAGTCAGTGACTGCAAGCTGAGAGATGAGCACACCTGCATAGGAAGGTGTGTGCAAACCATGGAGGTACCTTAGCGTTCACACCACTCACTGTTTTGTAACACGTACCGTTCTAAATAAGCACATGTGTCCCGTGTCAGATGTGTATGTGACCTCTCTCAATTATCTTTTATTTTTGCAACAAATGATAACGTTTCAGCCGAGCTGACCTTCTAAGATTAAGGCCTGCGCAAGCCCGACATCACATTGCGTGTGGGAAACACTGAAGACGTAACAGTTAGCGGGACTGTGATGTTAGCTGTGATTGGTTAGCTGTCTCATGATGTTAGCTGTGATTTTTTTGTCTGTGCTGTGATGCTTGCTGTGATTTATCTGAGATTGGTCACCTGTCTTATGATATTACATGTGACATGTTAGCTGTGATTGGTTAGCTGTGACAGGTTACCTGTGATGTGATGTTAGCTGTGATACATACCCATTCCTTGGGTATTTTGTCTGACAGTCAGACACCGTTCATGGGCAGAGTGCTTTGATAGCCCACAGGTGGGCCTTTCTGCGTGCAGCTCTCTAACACAGACACAGTGATATAAATCAGGGTCACAGGATGCCTTCATGCGGTCACTCCAGAGCATGAAACCCGCGGAGTGAAACACCTTTTCATGTCTCATAATCTGCTAAATACTCACCAGAGGAAAGATTGAACTAAATGACAGCCCCCCCCCCCCCCCCCAAGTTATAGGTAAAGTTATGCTAATCTATCTCTCCCTCTTTCTCTCTCCCTCCCCTTCAGCATATCCATGAGCTCAGACTTCCAGCACTACAGCTTCAGAATGCCGAATATAGGGTTCCAGAACCTGCCCCTCAATATCTACATCGTCGTCTTTGGAACCGCCATATTTGTCTTCATCCTCAGCCTGCTCTTCTGCTGCTACCTCATCAGGTAAGACCCAGAGAGCTCACCTTAAAGGGAGACCTCACACCTGGCGTGCATGTGCCTTCCTTTCCTGTTGAGTGCCACGCAGGATTTATTTTATTTTACTTCTTCTTTTTTTTTTTTATCAGGGTATTTCTGCTTATTTTTCTGTTAGAGTTGTCCAAGCTGTGCAGATGGTCTACCGTGATTGTGTGGGTCTAAAGACTCTGCCTGGCTGAAACTTGCTTCAGATTGATGGTTGTCTTTTCATTAAAAACATGCATGCCTATCAGTGGAACAGTGTGTTTACACAAACTTCACGCACACGCTGTCTTCAGCTACCGCAGCAACATCCATAATTGCTGTAAAACGGCACTTGTTGGCCAAGACAAAGCCAAGCATTGCACCGGTTTCTGCCTGCAGAGATGCTCTTTGGCTTTCATCACCATGGTTTTCACAGACATGGAAACAGTCATGCAGGCTAACTAGATATTTATTGCAAAGGTCGCTTTGTGTAAACACCTCTAATGATGGCGGCGTTGATAAAGGCGTAGCATCAATCACAACTAAATAAAAATATGCTGTCGGCTCCCGTGTGTCTGGGCAGTGCTGGTTTTAGCACTAAAAGATGCCAAATGGTGAGCTCATGATGATCAGACTGATAGTGTGCACGGAATGGGGAAAGTCCTGGGTACATGCCAGTGATTGTTTGGTTTCTTTTAAGGAGATTGGTTTACAGTAAGCGCAAGTGCATGTTTCTGCCCAGAAGTCATTGCTTTGCCGTGGAACCTTTCGGTTTCACAGAGCACTGGGCTTGGTTCCTGTTTGTAATTTACAAGCAGGTTTAAGCAGTCTCTCTCGCACAAAGCATGAAGTTCACAGATTGACCAGCGCTGGTCAATCTGTGAACAATCTGTGAACCGGGGGGGGGAGAGTCAGAGAAGCAGAGGGCGGAGTCTGTGCGAGACTCCTGTGAGCCTAGTACAGTGTAGTACCGAGTTCCTTGTCAGGTGAACTGCATTCTGGGAGCTTTCAAGGAAGTACAGTTTGGGTGTCTCTCCTTGAGTGACCTGAATGGGTAAAGCAGCACCAAAAGGAAGACACAGACCCTGTTTACAGCTTTTACGAGCTCTGAACTGGTTTGGCCCCAGTGCCTCTGTCAGCAGCTGTGATTCCTCTCCGCGGTGCTGTGGGCTCAGGAGGCGTTTATGGCACCCGGCATGAGAGAGGGCTGTTGAAGTTTGCACACAGACTGTGTACAGAGTCTCCGCTTTGATGCAGCGGAAACAGAACAGCTGTGTCTGGCCGCGGATGGCTGAGAGACCCTCACTGTACCTCTGACGACTGAGAAAAAAGGATCTTTGTTTGGTAAAAGCAGTAAAAGAAGGTTTAAATTTATGTTTATGTCCTAATAGCAGAAATGTTCTGCACTGAACATTAATTTGAAGTCGAAATTGCTTCATTCATTTATTTGCATATTTATGTATTGATTAATTATTTGGCTTGTTCTTAAACCTGAAGGGCTGGAGCTGGTTTTTAGCTCTGCTTGTTGTTCAGCTGACATGTCAGCCTGTCACCAGAGTCTATCACTTCATCAGCTCTCACAGGGTTAGGGTTTCTCTGGGTTGGGCACTGTAAATGCCTGTTAAAATATCTTCTGCTGACCACAGAGGGGCTTATGTAATGGTTTCACCTATGGGAGGAGGAGAGAGAGCGTCTTTTTGCAGTCTGTAACTGTGGGGTTTGAGTTGTGTGGTATAATTCATTATTAAATCAAGAATATTCTAATCCTGTTGCAAACTGCAGTCTTGCAGACTGATGTTATTGCACATCAGTTGCTGCAGTTTTGTAGCTGAGTGTTTTTCTAGTGTAATGGGTATGTACTCCTTAATGAAAAGGCTTAACCATCTGAAGCAAGGTTCGTGTTGTAAGTGCATCCAAAATGTGTAGACAGTCAAATGGTTTTAGTCCACCCGCACCAATACATCTGCGAGCTTTATTTACTTTTTCGAGTTGCAGTAAATCTCCATTTAGTACTGATCGAATCTAATCAAAGATCATCTGCTAGTGCCTTTTCTTTCTCTGTCCATTTTAGTTGTATGGCATTTTTGTTGCTGTTCAGTTTGGGCAGCTCTGCTGTTCTGCTTGGTGGTGTGCTGTCGTGTTGTGTTTGATATTAACGAAGGTTTTCCACAGAGGTTGGAAAGGTTTCACAGCACAGTTTGGAGAAGGTAAAAACAGTTGCTGACTTGATAATCTGAAAAAAAAAAAAACCACCTTTTAAGAGTTGCTCGGTAGCAAGCCAATCACAGAAACGAGCTCCATCTTTAAAAAAAAAAAAAAAAAACGAAGTTTTTTGTAGTTTTCCACACCCCACAATTCTAGAATTTTTCTTCGTAGTCAAACGACATCACTTGTAATGAGAATCTCACTGTCCGTTTGGCTACTGGAAATGAATTTCATGTAAAACCTTTTGTGTGTCCTTTTCTCTCCTGAGTGGGAAAAGGTATGGCTACAGTTACGGCCTCATTACGGCAGTTATCCTATGGGACCATTCACATGTAGATGTGATGGAACCCTCACTGTGGCCACTGTGACTCCTCTATAGGAGCCTCCATTACTGCCGCTATAGCATCTGCCGAACTTCTGGGCCACGTTCATGAGAGCTTACAGGCTACAACAGAGACAAGAAAAGCTCCAAGTACGGCTGGCTGCAGGCCCACTACCCCCTGTCTCTGTCCAACAGCCAGCTTTTAAAGTCTCTCTGGGCTGTTCTCCTAAAAAAGCTGTTACTGGTCTGTGTAGCAGAGCCACCACTGCGCTCTGTCCAATCACATGGCACCAGGGGTGGCGGTTAGTCTGCCCCCTTTCAGTTCTGAACCTTTGAACTTCTAGTTTAATTTCCATTCCTGTTCTGGGTTCTGTGTACAGACAACCTTATTGAAGCAAGTTTAACTGAATTAAACTACTACAGTTTCTGGATGACACCAATAAGTGGGCACTACAAAATCTGGTTTTCAGCTAACAAAGTACTTCCCTTTAATGACACGCCTGAGTTCAGTAGCCCCATAAATAGACTCAGAGTGGAGCAGTTGTCACCCTGCTTGTTCAGTCAGCAGTGGGCACCCAGCCGCTACACTGGCTTCTGTTATATGGGTGTCTTAATCCAATAGCCTTAAGGTAATTATCCCCAGTTAAACTGGCTAAGTCATTTCCTCCTCATCAGTCATTTCCGCCTCATCTGGCGTGTGGTGAGCGGTCTGTTTGTGGCAGCCCACATCGGTGGTGGTTGAGGTGAGCCTCATCCCCTCCCACCCCACCCCCCCTCCCCTTACTGTTAGGTCTCTGTGAACACGGCCCATCGCCATCACCGTCATCTGGTGCTAATATAAAAATGTAGGCCAGGATTGGGCTTGTGGAGTATCAGAAAAAGAAAGGGGGGGGGGCCTGCAGAGCCCACACCAGGCAGAACCTTTCCAGACCTGATTTTTTTACATTACGTTGCAGTATTGGCATTTAGCAACTTAGGCTACAGTTTTTTTTTTACAATGCTACCCATTTGGATATTTACTGAGGCAATTGTGGGTTAAGGACCTTGCCTAAGGGTACAGCAGCAGTGCCCCAGTGGGCAACCTTTTGGTTACGAGTCCTGCTCTTTAACCACTATGCTGCACAGCCGCCCCACATTTGGTGAACCTGTGGCACAGACAGCCAGGCCTGCGTGTTTCTTTTTTTTTTTTTTAAGAGAACAGCCCTCGGTAGCGTCAGTGGTTGGGGCACTGCATTGTGAGGGTCAGGGGCAGTGAGAGGACGGAGAAGCTGTCTCTCTGATGCCCCGTCTGCCAGGTGCCCGCAGAAAGGCCTCGCCCCGCCACCGGGGGGGGCGCTAGAAATAACGTGCGATTGTAGCGTCTCTTACCAGAGATGGTGAGAGCCGGCAGCTGTCAATCAAATTGAAGCTACCCGGCCGGGGATGCGGTAAGTCCATTTCCCGTTTATTAAACATTCCTTGTGTTCTGTTTAATAAATCCGCTCAGTCCCATACACACTGGATGATAGCTATGCAGTGTCTCACTAAAACACCCATCAGCTTCTAGATGCGGAAATAAATACGTACTGTGTTATTGCAATGCAGTTTCACCAAATCAACATTCGCTTCTGGAAAACAAAAAGGTGGTCAGATTACCAAGTCGTTGATGCACAAACATAAGAGTTGGACTCTGAAAAGCTTTTAAAGATGCAGTCTCCCACCCCTGCTATTGGCCAACGCTGCACTAATCCACGGTAACAGCTTGCTGTACAGATACACATACATCACTGAAGGACAGATGCTAAAAATACTCAGAAAAAAGTGTCAGAAAAGTTAAACTGAGGTGTTTGAAAGAGCTGGGAAGTTCAAGTCCAAACTTGATTCGGCTGTTTCTCACATTCCTTTCCTGCCTTCACGGCGTAGACTTTTCGTAGAAGTTTTCAGTGGCACAGTGGCCTATTTTTGAAGCATAGAAGAGAATGAGTAAGCAGCTTAAGTTTAGGCTCAGTTTAAGTTTAAACAAAGTTCCCACCACTGTGAACTGTGATCATACTTGACATATACGACGGTATTCATATGGAAAACCCATCGAAAGATGGAGCAAGTTCTTTCCTCAGCCTTCGTGAGGCAAATGTCAGCCTCACTGCACATTTAGCTAGGTAAGTTAGTTTAGATTGGGCAGATGTTAGTGGCGTAATTGAGCGGCTCAGTATTAGCTCGGTGAGTTTTGATTGGGCAGGCTTACTGAATGGCAGAGCGTGTTTCTGAAGGCACATACGGCAAGAAGGAGCCGCACGCCGGAGCTGACCTGCGAACGGCCCCCGTGTTTACCCGGAGCGAAGGTAAACGCTGGGAACTGACAGGGGTCGCCGTCCGCAGCTGCTCGCTACTCCGTCCGGCGTGTTTGCCCCCGAGAGCCGACACTCGCTCGCGAAGTACGCCCAACACCGGCGACCACACATTCCCAGAGAATCGCTCCGCTCACACAGTCAGGATTTAAAATAATAAACAGCACGCTCATAAATTTCACAAACATATTTCTGTTTGCTTCAGAAAACAAAGAAATGCTTTCGCTTCAAGTTGCCAAGCAGCTTTTTACCGCAGCCTACATAACAAAGTAGCTGCGTCCGTCAGACAGGGGAGAGGAGGCAGTGATTGGCTCATTTTATTAACCCCCCCCCCCTCCCCCCAACCTCCATGCGGCCTTGGTTTTCCCCAAACATGTCCTGACAGAGGGAGTTTCTGCACCTTTACATGCTGCTCTCTTTCAGAATGTCAGTGTCTCTCCTAGACTGTGCTGCCTGTCTTACAGATCCACCTCCTCTCTGCTCCGAGAGGTTAAGCTTACTAGTAATGGAGGTAAATCTTATACCATGTTTTCTCTGTCTTTCTTTCCCTCTCTCTCTCTCTTCATTTTGTTGAAGTGTCTGTGCTTTGATTTCTGCAGAGGGGCGTGGACCAAGCTGTTAAAGACCACTGTGCTGATGTTATATGCTCCTGTTCTCTGTCTTTCTCTCTCATTGACGCCCATGCAGATGAATATGTATAAATGAATATGAATATGCATTCTGCTCATTTCATTTTTGTTATGTCTTTTGTTGAGAAAAAATACCCTTTTTAGTGTTTAAATAATTAATGTCTGATTCAGGATGTGTGTGTGTGTGGGAAAGATCTTCTTACCATGTCCAGCAATAATAATCTATATAAAGTCCATCCATAAGTGTGGAACAGATGAGCCTGGTTAATACTGCCTCGCTTAATGTGATGTAACCTGCTTTACTCAGTTTAACAAGAACACTTTCACAACCTGCTTAAATATCAGGCAGTCTGTACCACGCAGCAGTTAGGTCATGATTGATTTTAACAGTTTATTTGTATTTCGTATTCGTGCACAAAGCAGAGAGCTGTTTACCCCCACTCCCACTGACAGAGCGGTAGGTTCCGCTGGAAGATGCCCTAGCTTTGTGTGTTCGTTTTGGGGCATCTGTGTGTCAGCTGTACGCGGCTGATCCGCCCCAGGTTTTGGGATGTAGTGTTGTAGTATTTTTCCACAGTTACTCGCAGTCACGCCTCCCCGCTGGGATCACAGAGCTCAGAATGTAAACTTCCTGTCTTGTCTGCCTTCGGCGTGTGGGCCTCACGAGATGACCTCTGAATGAGTTCACCGTCTCCCCTACGCACACGCACGTGCACACACACACACACACACACACACACACACACACACGCGCGCGCACACACGCACACACACTGGTGGGGGGGGTGGCAGTTTCGTAGCCCGTGATTGGCTGAAAGTCGCGTCTGCTCTGTCAGCAGAAAGAGCTAGGTGCGCTGGGAAACGGCACTCGCTGGTCCTCGGTGAAACCCATCATAAAGTGCTTACGCTGACACAGCGAAAGATGGAGGGCAGAAATTATAGCCTCGGAAAAAAGGCGAACAGAACCAGGCCGTTGAGGTTTTTTTTCTTCTTTAAACCAGAGCGCAGCGGCAGTGCTTGTACCAGTTAATAGCGCGAAGCGGGCACCACGGTGTCTCTCTGACACTGAGCGAAGGTGTCGAGTTTCCATGGACACAGCGGTATTATAGTCCACAATGCACGCCGCATCCCCCCTAACCACCACCGTCACGGAGCGAGGAAAGATGTAGGTCAGCAGAGGACACAGTGCCGTGACTCCCAACGCAGCCAATTCATCACGCCGTCGCGGCGAGATTAGGCCACAGTGATCTCATCAGCGGCTTATATCCGTATTACACTCATATATAATAAAGACGTAGTGTGGACCTCAGGGTTTTGAAATTTGATTTCACACGGCGGTGTGATTCTGCTTTGAACGCAGGGCGCACCTCCCCATATAATCACATCATGCAAATCGAGCAATTGCCTCATGCAGCCGCAGGCTTTACGGAAACCTTGGGTGACTTTGTTTAGCGTTTGCTGCGCGGTAATATGCATCCAGAACTGAGCACCTGGGCCAATGCTACAGTGCATCGAGTCGCTCGGCGTTCTCTACGTACAAACGACCGCTTGTCCACGTTGTCACCTCTGCCCTTAGCGGTGATGCATTTTCTTTTATTGAAATGGGAATTTTCATCACCATTTTTTTTTTTTTGTTTCGTTTCGTTTCTTTCTGTCCTTGATCTCCTGCAGTTGTTTGAGTTGGTGTTCCTTATTACAGGCTGTGAAAGACAAACAGCAGAAAGCTGTGATTGTGTTTTTCGGGTTGTTGCGTCCCTGTGTTAAACAAAGAGAATTCCCTCTGCTTTACTCTGCAGGTTACGGCACCAGGCGCATAAGGAGCTGTACGCCTATAAACAGGTAAGGTCAATGCCTCCACCGTCACGGCCGTTCCTGGTCCAGCTGAAACCTGTGAGGATTGGGTCAGAACCAGGGCAAACAGGGATATGACAGCCAGTCCCCGAATTACGCTAAAGCTTAACTTCTGCCTGCGCCCAGTCCAGCCCCACTGCGGTCCTGTATCTTACTTATGACCTCTCCTTCACACAGCCTGGCTGCTGTTTCTTAATGAGTGCTCCTTACTGAAGAATCATGGGTAGGCTCAGAGCGTGTGAAGGCTCCAGGCCAGCAGAAGGGCAGTGAGGGGAACAGGCACCCCCCCGGGCCGTTACATATGCCCTCTCAGATTCGGATTTCCACAGGCTGTGCAGTATGTCCACCACTGCTGCTGTGTGTTACGCCCTTTACCGTCCTGACTGCAACGTGGGCCTGACTGCAGTGTGGGCCCCACTGCGTTGCTGCGCTGCGTTACAAGGGCTCTTTCCCCCCCCGCTGTCTCTGTCTGCCTGAAATATTTGAAATATCTGTGCAGCTGGTTTCCATATGCAGCTCAGTGCTGGTCGTACTTTCCTGTTGTCTCGGTGGATAAGGCTGTACATTTTCATTCTTTACTGTGTATGATTATACATGTGATATGTCTGACTGTGATTTTGTTAAAGGTAAAAAAAAAAAAAAATCAAATCTTCCCGTTCTGTGGGTTGATATGAGCGGTGAATGACTCTGGACGTGATTATTAACCTTGCTTTTTCCTTGTTTTATAGGTTATACAGAAGGAAAAGGTCAAAGAGCTGAATTTGCATGAGGTAAGAAAAAAATCCAGCAGAATCAGCTGAAACTACCCTACACTCCCCCTCTGGGGTCACCTCTGTTATGCAGGCCTAACAGTGATGCTTGGAGATGCTAATATTCGAGCATTTATACTGTGCAGTCCCTGCCCCAGCCAGTCAAATTTCACGTGCTATTTAAAGGCAAATACCACGAGTGCACCGCAGTGATTCTTCTTTATCATGTTACATCCTGGTCCCTGAAAGATTTTTTCACTCTGGAGTTTCCCCCTGTGAGGCCTCCGTCCCCAGCAGAGAGGCTGTACTGTCCCCGCTGTCTGACGGCAGGCGTGTGACACTGAGACAGCTGGGCTTCTTCTCTCAGGGCTCTGAAGTGGCCCACCGGCCCCTGCGTCTCCTCCCAGCTCTCACCGCGGCAGCGATGTTTTCAAAACAGAGTTATGTAACATTGCCAGGGCTGGACTCCGCAAGCCTGCGCACACAGAAGCCGCGGGAGTTCCCCCTGCCGGGCTGCGGTCGCCCGGCCCGCTGTGCTCCTGCCTGTTTGTAATGATACGCTGCAGACTGCCCCTCTCTCTGCCTCTCTCTCTGCAGACTGCTCCTCTCTCTGCAGACTGCCTCTCTCTCTCTGCAGACTGCCTCTCTCTCTCTGCAGACTGCCTCTCTCTCTGCAGACTGCTCCTCTCTCTGCAGACTGCCTCTCTCTCTCTGCAGACTGCCCCTCTCTCTGCAGACTGCTCCTCTCTCTGCAGACTGCCCCTCTCTCTGCAGACTGCCTCTCTCTCTCTGCAGACTGCCTCTCTCTCTCTGCAGACTGCTCCTCTCTCTGCAGACTGCCCCTCTCTCTGCAGACTGCCCCTCTCTCTGCAGACTGCCTCTCTCTCTCTGCAGACTGCCTCTCTCTCTCTGCAGACTGCTCCTCTCTCTGCAGACTGCCTCTCTCTCTGCAGACTGCCCCTCTCTGCAGACTGCCTCTCTCTGCAGACTGCCTCTCTCTCTGCCTCTCTCTCTGCAGACTGCCTCTCTCTCTGCAGACTGCCCCTCTCTCTGCAGACTGCTCCTCTCTCTGCAGACTGCCTCTCTCTGCAGACTGCCTCTCTCTGCAGACTGCCTCTCTCTCTGCAGACTGCCCCTCTCTCTGCAGACTGCCCCTCTCTCTGCCTCTCTCTCTGCAGACTGCCCCTCTCTCTGCAGACTGCTCCTCTCTCTGCAGACTGCCCCTCTCTGCAGACTGCCTCTCTCTGCAGACTGCCTCTCTCTCTGCCTCTCTCTCTGCAGACTGCCTCTCTCTCTGCAGACTGCTCCTCTCTCTGCAGACTGCCCCTCTCTGCAGACTGCCTCTCTCTGCAGACTGCCTCTCTCTCTGCCTCTCTCTCTGCAGACTGCCCCTCTCTCTGCAGACTGCCCCTCTCTCTGCCTCTCTCTCTGCAGACTGCCCCTCTCTCTGCAGACTGCTCCTCTCTCTGCAGACTGCCCCTCTCTGCAGACTGCCTCTCTCTGCAGACTGCCTCTCTCTCTGCCTCTCTCTCTGCAGACTGCCCCTCTCTCTGCAGACTGCCCCTCTCTCTGCAGACTGCCCCTCTCTCTGCCTCTCTCTCTGCAGACTGCCCCTCTCTCTGCAGACTGCCTCTCTCTGCAGACTGCCCCTCTCTCTGCAGACTGCCTCTCTCTCTGCAGACTGCCTCTCTCTCTGCAGACTGCCCCTCTCTCTGCCTCTCTCTCTGCAGACTGCCTCTCTCTCTCTGCAGACTGTGTAGTGTTCTCCTTCTTCCTGTGCTTCCTGAGATCGCAGATTACAGGGTTTCCACAGTTGCTCGCCTCGTCTGGATGGTGTTTCAGAATCAGGAAAGGGGGTCGTTTCAGCGAGGACGAACAGCCTTGTGCTTGCTGTGGAAGCGCAGGGTGCAGAGCACAGAGTCCGGCACAGTGCTCGGTGCACAGCCCAGTGCAGAGCCTAATGCATACCCCAGCTCAGAACCCAACGCACCAACCCAAAGCACAGCCCAGCGCAGTGCCCAGTGCACAGCCTAATGCACAGTCCACCACAAAACCCAAGGCACAGACCAACACACAGCTCAGTGCAATTGCGCTGTTGTTCAGCAGAGGAAAGTCAGCCACAGGAGCTGTTCCTCTCTGACACAAAGTGGCAGAATAGTCGCCCCTGTTACACTGATAAGCCATCTGCGAATCATGTTTGATTCCAGTTGCCTAGGTGCCATTTTCTGCCCCTGTGCATAACAACAACGTTCTCTCTGGCTGCACCTTTCACTCCCTCTCTGAATTTTCCGGAATTTTCCACTCTCTCCCCAGAGTTAGATAAGGAAGGGCCGCAGACAGGCAAGGACTGGGAGGATCTGTTTGTCCAATCTGGAATGCGGGAAAGCATTTCCTGTCTGACGCGTGTTTGGCAGCGCTGATAAAGATTAAGGGGGTTTTTCCTCCTGTGTTGGAAGCCAGTGCGTAAACACACTTGACCCCCTTTTTCTGGGGGCCTGCTCGTATGCCCCCCCCCCGGCATCACCTTGGTGCGCTTGACAGGCCCCCTCTAATGAAAACCGCGTGGCACGGGGGTCTGTGTGGCCAGCTTTGAGTCTGTTAAAGCATCTCTGCATCAGTCCAGGAATGACAGGCACCACGAGACTTCAGTATCTCGCAGGAGCAAACAGCCTCAGGCCCGATGAACCTGCTGTGTAGGTTTGTGGTGTGTAGCTGAGCCACTGTGGTTGTGCACAGTGAACACAGCTAGCGGTGCTGGCACATTGCCGCTGTCACACTCCGGAAGGACGTCCAGCAAGAGAGTGATTGGATGACTTCTGATAGGGTTGTGGTTTTCTTGGCACTTTGAGCGAGGATCTCAGACGTCCTTAATCTAAGTTCAGCACACGGCAGGATTGAAAACCCGTCTCAGATACAATTCATGTAATTGTAATATTGTTTTTTCCCCCGAAACATCTGTAGAGACACATGTCTTCACGGTCTTATTAGAAGTGTTAAAAGCGTGAGCTTGTTATCAGGGCAGCTGGAGTGTTCTCCGCGGAGACGTTGTATCTGACGGACAGCGTGATCTGGGAAACATATTCAGAGAACGCACGGAAAATTCCACCCTCTCTCAGCACGTTTCCGGTCAGGAATGGCTTGGCCTGGTGAATCTACCTCACAGCGCAGCACAGAAGATGCAGACGTGAATGAGAGGGAAACTGATTTGGGCAGATGCAGTGCTCTTTGCCATGCGAGCGGTACATCTCACTCCGCCAGGGGCCAGGTAACAGGATATTTTCAACGCCGTGACGCTAATTTACAAAAGGGCCTGTCCTTTGAGAGCTCTAGGTATGTGTGAATTAATGATCTTGTCACAGTAATGGCTGACACAGCCGAAAAAAACCTAAAAAAAAAAAAACGAAAAAGCACTCTCTATTCAGGCAAATACCCTTGTCTTGTTTTGAATCAGCCCCGCAGTTTGACATTGCTACAATGATACACTGCAGATTGCCTCAGGACATAATGTACAGGACATACTGTACTGTGTCTCAGATGAAGAGTTTCCATCAATCTGTCTTTTCTGCATTCTTCTCATAGTGTATAAGACCAGCTTCAGCTCCACCATATCAGTGTCCTTCAGGATCTTAAAACCCCTTAATCGTGAAACCAGTTTGTGAGCATCTGGGTCTTCCTGCTTTTGTGTGAAGACATTAGTACATAGTAATCAGTATATTAGTAACATGCGTCACCGCACATTACAGCACAGGCTTCATGAGTATTTTTGCTGTAGGTCTCTCAAATGTGGGCAGTCCTGTCGAATCGTGACCCAAAAGACAGTAGCTGTTGTTTCTGTTGCAGCAGCACCATATGCACATCTATCCTTGAGCTTTACACTGGGCTCAGACTAAAGCTTGGGTTTTATTTTTGTTTTTTTTTTACTGTGTTTTTTTTTTCCCCACAACATGCAGTTTTGTCACGACACACAGCAGCACTGAAAACGGTCAGAGCAGAACTCGATGTCCTTCACGGCTGCGTGTCCTTGGAGTGTTAATACTCCACCGCTGTTAACGGCAGGTGTGTTACATGAAGCCCCCTCACAGCGCACTGGGAACGCGCTTTCTGGTCTGGCAGCGTCGTCCTTCAGAAAAGGTCCTGGTGCCAACCTATTGCGTCTTACACAACACTGCAGTGCTTTGTAGGTTTAGAGTAGTATTTCAGGAATTCAGACTCGCCCATTGTCATGAGAGGATAACCAAATTACCCTCTGGAATTATAGGATTGCCGAGGAAGCCTTGTAACTTATGCATCCCTTTAATGCCGGTCTGGTAAGATGCAGTTATGATTGATTGGCATGTGCCAGGATGCAGTTATTATAGATTTGCATGCTGGTATTTATTCTACACACGGATGTAATTCTGTGTCCCCTGGAGCCCACAGAAGTTTTATTTCCTAATTTATTTTATCTTGGATCATTATGAAATGCACATCAGTCTGGCACAGAAGGAGTTAAGAGTCTTGAGAATTTTAAGAGTATTGATCAGGGCAGAGGTGAAGAATTAGGCCTGATTGCAGTGATTTCCTCAGATTTCAGCTCCAGTGTCCTGTCTGCTACTCCACACCGCTGCTCCTCTGGCTCATGTGTTTTTTGTCGTCACCCCTGAGAGTAGAGGGTAATTCCCACGTGGTGCACCTGGCGCTAGACCAGCCCAGCAGGTACCACATTTGGCCGCGTGTCCAGGTTGCAGGCGCACTGTCATAACACTCCAAGAGGGGAGCTGGGGGGGGGAGGGGGTGGGGCACCAGTCACATGCTCCTGCAGAGAGGAGTGCGTAGCGGCTCCATTCACACGGGCGCGGGGGTGTTGGGGGGGGTTTGTTCAGGAAACGTTCCCCAGCGCAGCTGGCGAGGGCCTGTCCCAGCGTGCTGAATGGAGCGCCCACCCCAGGCACAGGGATAGTTGTTGGGGTTGCACTTTGGGCCTCCATTGTGGCTCAGGGACCGCGGGGTGAGACAATGGGGTGCAGCGGCCGCAGGGGGCCCTCCCTGTCACTGTACCCCCCCCCCCCCTCCCCCCCACCGCTGCCCGGGACACCAGCGCCCACCGCCCCGCACGGTCTCATGACTGGCAGGGTCAGCACTTTAGCCCTTTGTCCCACCGCCTGGCTTTTTGTGGTTGGAAAGCGCTGGCCTTGATGCTGGTGACCCCTCTACCCCTCTACCCCCCTACCCTTCTTCTGATTGGTCACGCGGGACTGCTCTACTTTTGGACGCCAGACAGCCGACTCTAAGCTTGACATCATCGTCCTCTGGAGCGGATGATGAAACAGAACGTTATATTATTTATTCATAAGCGCATCTGCCGGTCTTCTGCCCAGGGAACTGATGTGTTCACATGGCTGTCAGGGAAATGCATCAGTCTTTGTGTGTATGTTCGTTTGGCTCTTAGTGAATAGCGATATATGTTATATATGAGAGGGAGCCTAGTGTGGGACAAGAGGCACACCTCTGGATCTATTTGAACAGTAGATTTCTGTGCTCTCTCCCTCACCGCATTCATTAGTACAGACTCAAGCGTTGTAATAGGGGAGACTTACCAGGTCGAAGGGAGGTTAGGTGTGAAAAGGGCAGAAAGGAAAACATGCATTTAGGAGCATTCCCTTAGGAAAGCGAGGTGAACACTACACACTGCCGGCTGGGATTTTTCTTTCCCTGTGTTTGCGGCCGTGTTTTCTGTAGGCAGGTCGGTAGCACACTGAGGGATGCGTCTCTGGAGGTCCGCAGCTGGGCTGCTTTCAGCAGAAGGGAAACAATGCTCTTTCTGTGGAGATCGTTTATTTCTTCACCGGGCATTTCCATCCAGAGCGGCGGAGTGTTTACAGAGAGTTTGTGGAAAACTGCAGCCTACGACCAGAGAACCAAACCCGCAGCGCCTGAACTCTCCCAGTGTGTCAGTCAGAACAGCTTTTACACACTCAGAGCAGGCGTTTCCCTCTCCCAGTGTGTCAGTCAGAACAGCTTTTACACACTCAGAGCAGGCGTTTACCTCTCCCAGTGTGTCAGTCAGAACAGCTTTTAGACACTTTTACACAGCGCAGGTGTTACATTTTCCCAGTGCGCTGGGTAGAGCAGCTTTCACGCTGGTCCTGTTTCTTTCCTGTGGACAGAAAGTGAGCTGGAATCCAGACCGCAGCAGATTTCAGTCAGTCAGAGGTGCCTGTTGCAGCATGATTTCATAAAGGGTTCTCTCACCGAGGCGACTCAGCCCAAACTTGTCAACATGTTCCCTTGCCTGTAAGGTTACGCAACAGCGGGCTATAATTACCGGGGGTAGGGGCCGCAGTGTGAGCGGGGAGGGGAGGGGAGGGGCCGGCCCGGCCCGCTTCACACCCCCGCTTCAGATTCAGCGCTGATGCTCTGATACGGTTTAGACAGGGCCGTGTGTGGGAGTGACCCGCACACCGCACGCTCCAGAGACCCAAACTTTATTATCACTGAAGCTCAAACATTTCTGTGTCGCGCTCGTACGTGCGGTTCCTGCCGTCCGCCGAGAGGGACCTCACACAGACACACACACACACACACACACACACACACTCCGTGTATGCTCAGAAACTCTCAGAATACATAATGCCAGCACAATGGAGGCCTCTTTCGTGGGTTTTCTGCTCAGATAACCATACTGACTGTGATATTCTGAGGTTTCGGTGACGTTACAGCAGCATGATAACATTGCAGACATACTGAGATGCCAGCTGAAGCACACTGGTGTATGTGTGTGTCTGTGAGAGGGATGGTAGCACAGTGCTAGTCTCTGCTCGGTCTGTGCTCAGGCCTTGAGGGCCAATGGACACCGTCAGGCAGAGACAGATGTGCTCCCTCAGTGCTCTGTGTCACTCATGCATGGCCTGCCACCAGCCGTGCGCCTCCCTGTGGTGCCACCCTCTGCCTTTACTGCCCCACACTGGTGTTACTGGCCCCCCCCTCTCTAGCGTTTCTACCCCAATCTGGCATTACTGCGTAATTTCCCCCACGGGGGTAAGCTTCAGTGCAGTGGTTCTCTGTGATCTCTGTATCCTCATGGCCTCGGCCTGGGAAGCCCTGCCGTTTCTGAAGCTCCCTGCCTAAGATCAGCCCTTCCACAGATCTGCAGCTCGGGCCTCAGCTGTTCTCAGGAGCTGAGCGGAGCCCCATGTGGAGAGAGAGTTTGGCGGACCTCGCTGATTAGGCCAGAGCTGTGGCTGCCCCGCTCTTTAGGTTGTTGCTCAGTCTGTCTTGTTTTGGAATTTTTGTGCTTCATGTAGGTCATGCTCACTTCCCCGGCTCTCTGGCGTGGTTCTGTTTCAGGGAGCACACTTTTAAAGGCCTCTGATTGTGCTGCTTCCTTTGATCTGTCTGTCTGACTTGTTTGAAGTGCTAAATAAGTCTGCAGTATGCTGAGACTACACTGACACGCTATCTTACACAAATACACACAGGCGCACACACACACACATACACACACTGTCTATCTCTCACCCATAAGCACACACACACACACACACACAAACTGTCTTTCACACGCATACACACATGCATACACTGTCTCTCACACACACAAACACACAAACAGACACACAGTCTCTCTATCGCTCTGTTACACACACGCACTCTCACACACACACGCACTCTCACGCTCTCTCACTTACACACACACACACACACGCACTCTCTCTCTCTCTCTCACGCTCTCTCACTTACACACACACACACACACACACACACACACACACACACACAGCTTGGCTCAGACGTCAGTCTGCCCCACCCTCTGCCCCACCCTTCCCCATTGTCCCCTGACACAGACACCTGCAGTCACTGCTCCCTCTGCCTCTGGGGAAACAGTCTCTCAGTCTCTGTCCCTGATCCCCACTGTCCTGAGATCAGCTGCAGCCCTGCACCCACTACTGCTCAGAGCAGACACTCGGGGCATGACATTTACATTAGACTGTTGTCATTTAGCAGACACTCTTATCCAGAGTCACTTACATAGGTTACAATTTTTACACATTAACCATTTATACAGCTGGATATTTTCTGAGGCAGTTCTGGGTTAGGTACCTTACCCAAGGGTACAGAAGCAGTGTCTGAATGGGGGAATCGAACCGGCAACCTTTCGGTTACAAGTTCTGCTCCTTACCAGTACGCCACACAGCTGCCCACAGAGGCCTTAGTAAGGATCTTAAAAAGGCTACATGAAAGGAAGCCAATACAAGACATTATCGGGTCTTGCGTACGAAGTAATCAGAACTCTTAAGGGGGGAGACGCTACAGAGCCTCCTTTCATAACTCGAGCCAAGCCGATTGTTCCTGGAAAGCATCTTCCCGGATCGAGTGGCAGCATGTGGTGAAAGTAAACAGGGCCGATCCTGTTAGTGCAGCGCCCGGCCAGCACCTTTACCGCAGGAGTCTCCCAGCAGGAACGGGGCTGTGGTTAACCTACCCGTGCCAAGGGAAACGGGGCGAGGGGGGGTAGGCGCTTCGGAGCGGGGAGGACTGGCAGCTTTTTGGCAGCCCGGTGGCACTGTTGCTGGAGGTTCATGGGAGTTTGTACGTGAGAGGAAAGAGAGAGGGGGTGGGTGTTGTGTAATTCACGTTTGGGTAAGGCACTCCACTTTTAGCCTCCAGCACAATGGTTGATGCCACTTCAGTGTTTTCTTAACCGGGGGGGTGCTGGTTCACCTCGTCCTGCTCACTGCCTCTTCAGTAACGGGGCGGGGGGGGGGGCTTTTTAACCCTTTCTTGAACTTCGTCTGTAAGTGTAAATGTAAATGTAACAAGCACAGAAACCCAGTGGGAGGGCCCGGGAGTGCATCTTATGCATGTCGCTGCTTACAGAGACGAGGCGTAGCCACTCGAGTGTATCGGGGTGAGTGGATTGCACCTCGTTCAGAAGGCACGTGTTTCTAAAAGCGTTCTACGACCGCGTCTTTATGCTACCGTCCGAGTTCAGAGCGTATCTGCGCATGTCTGCCCACACAGTTCACATGAAAACCCCTCCACTGCACAAGGTGCTGGAAAACAGTTCCGGTGCTGCAGGTCGGCTGTCACCTTATTAACCCTAGTAGTCCACCATGGAGGGAGTCTTAAGTGTTCAAAGGACCATTTAGAGGTCAAAGGTCATGTTCTAAATTTAGCCAATGAGGAATCATGCCTTTTTTTCTTACAAACTGGGTCATGACTGGACTAGGGCACATAGATCAGATCCTAGTCTCCACAGGGTTGCGTGCTTTGAACCCGCCTGAGCCAGTCCGTGCTGGGTGTGACTCACTCTTCTATTCTGTGTTTTATGCTGACGAGAGAATTTATTTTTATCATCTAGGTGGGGGGGCATGCGGGCGTTGTCTCAGATATGTGTCAGATAGCATTCCACCCCTCCCGAAACCTCTGCCTGAGCCCAGAGCTTCCCGAAAGCGTGACAGGACTGAGTGTTTTTGACCAATCCTGTACTCTCCTTTCTGCAGATATGCGCCGTGTGCTTGGAGGAGTTCAAACAGAAAGACGAGCTGGGGATATGCCCGTGCAAACACGCCTTTCACAGGAAGTAAGTACCGTTACCGTGCCAACCAGCCCACACGCCAACCATACCATGGCATTCGTCCTCAGATCGGCCTTGTTTATGAAGCAGCAGCACAGTAGCGCGTATTTCTACTTTTTGCCACAAAAATCAGTTGCCTATCTTCTGTGCATGCACGATGTGCTTCCACTACTGGTTTTTAGAGCCGGGCCCATGTACATTTGGCCTGGCGATGCACTTTGGGAGATTTGGACTCCTGCTGAACTTAGCGTTACTGAGGTCCTGTCAGAGCCAGCACAGCTGTGCTCCAATCCCTGTGCCTGCTTGAACACAGTGCTGTTAGAGCACAGTGCTGTTAGAGGCTGTGTCTCACAGTGCTGTTAGAGGCTGTGTCTCACAGTGCTGTTAGAGGCTGTGTCTCACAGTGCTGTTAGAGGCTGTGTCTCACAGTGCTGTTACAGGGTGTGTCTCACAGTGCTGTTACAGGCTGTGTCTCACAGTGCTGTTAGAGGCTGTGTCTCACAGTGCTGTTACAGGGTGTGTCTCACAGTGCTGTTACAGGGTGTGTCTCGGAGAACAGATCTGGCTGCGCCTGTGTGTGTGCCACGCTGAGCGAGGCTGAAACACTGCGGCCCTTGATGCAGTGGGAGTGTGTGGTGGCCAGGAGCCAGCTCCGGCCCCCTACCCGCCCCCCAGGCCATTAAAGCGGGGTTGTTTATCACAGCGAGGCCCTGGCTCCGGCCCCGGCCTACTTTCAGTGCTATACTCAGCGTGAGGGAGGGGTCGCCGTGATCTCACCTCCGCTGCGCCCTGCAGCGTAAACAGCATGTTCAGCCAATGGAGCTGGAGTCCAAACACCAGAGGGCGCTGTGTTCAAATCCCCCCTGGATGCACCCTCAGCTGTGAGGTTATTACAGCAGGTACCATTGTACTGCAGTTGTGAATTTGGTGCAGTATTCTGTATTCACAGTGATACTAGTTATCACTGCACTGTGTGATAGATTGACGCATGTTTTTAGATGCGTTTTTGTCCTTTTTCTTTGTAATCCACTCTGGATAAGAGCATCTTGTAAGTGACTGAAGGTAAATGTGAGTGTCTCTGTAGTGCCCCCTATAGGAGGCAGGGGGAAAATGTAAGAGCTCAGAGTGAAACCATGCACCTTGCACATGCTCACGCTCCATTCCAGGCATGGCAGCCTGATGATATCAGTGTGTTTGGTTTTATCTGTGTCCGGCCCCTGTTGGGACCCCACAGCCGGGAATAGAGCCGGGCCACAGGCCCCCCCGCCCCCGACAGGCGTTGTTACAGTCCTTATCTGCAAACGGCTCCCGGTGTTTACTCGGGTTTCACAGGAAAGGCAACGCTCGGCGGCGGCTAGAAACACTCCGCGAATGCAGGTCCTTGTTTGCCGGTGAATTCTTCAGATGCCTGCTGAAGATACGCGCTTTTAATGAATCTGCCTTTGTGTGAGGGCCAGTCTGGCTGTGCATGGAGCCATTCACGGAGCTCACAGCGAGAGCTGTTTCCCGCTACAGCCCTGTATCCCGCTCAGATCCCTCAGCGCCGGGGCCGGAGGCCGCATCCCAGCTTTGGGTGGTATTCCTAGAAGGTTTGCCATACTGCGGGCGGAGTGTTGATCTGTGCGGCACAGCAGTATGGAGTAAGGGCAGCTGCTACGACCCGCAGCCTGGAGTTCATGAGCTCATAACATCACATGACATTACCGACATTTAGCAGACGCTCTTATCCAGAGGGACTTACACAGGTTACAATTTTTACACATTATCCATTTATGCAGCTGGATATTTACAGAGGCAGTTCTGGGTTAATTGAACCGGCAACCTTTCAATTATGAGCCCTGCTCCTTACCACTATGCTACACTGCTGCCCGTATGAGTTCAAATCCCGGATCCAGCTAGGCTTGAATATGATGCCTGAAATGGGTACAGTGTTAATTGGTAACCCTGTGTGTGTGTGTGTGTGTGTGTGTTTCTGTGTGTGTGTGTGTTTCTCTGTGTGTGTGTGTGTGTGTGTGTGTGTGTGTGTGTGTGTGTGTGTGTGTGTGTGTGTGTGTGTGTGTGTGTGTGTCTCTGTGTGTGTGTGTGTGTGTGTGTCTCTCTCTCTCACAGGTGCCTGATTAAGTGGCTGGAGGTGCGGAAGGTGTGTCCTCTCTGCAACATGCCGGTGCTGCAGTTGGCCCAGCAGCAGAGTAGCACAGAGGCACAGGGTCCCACTCCACAGCCCCTGCCCGGGGTGGAAAACCTGGTGTAGCGCCCCCAGCTGGCGTCCCGCGGCCCAGCCCTGTACAGGTACACTCGCGCGTGAGCGGACGGGCAGGAGGGGAGATGTCGCTATGCAGAGACCCGCGCCGCGCTCGCCCGCCTCTTCCCTCTCCCTGCTGCCTCGCTGGATTCACAGAGGAGCGTCTTTTTAATCACGCTTATTTTTAAAACAAACTTTTTTTTTCCTGTTTTTGTGGACACTGAAGAAGAATCCGTTTCCTCGTCGGCCGAGCTGTGGTCATCGTGACCGTTTTCACAACCAAAGCACTTTTTTTTTTTTTTCTTGGGACACCAGCACATGTGAACAGAAGCATAACATAAAAAAAACAGGAAGACAAACGGCAAAAGTTTAACGGCTGCGTTTTTTCTTTTCAAGAGAGCATTTTTATTTTTTTAACAAGCACTTTATAAGGACTTAACCCTAATTGCTTGTGAAGGTAGTAGCAAGATCATATTTTGTATATCAACATTATGATTAATTTTATTTTACTTTCATTTGTACAGAGCCACCGCATTTTCACTTTAACTACGAGAGATGTTAAAAATTTTTCTAAAAGGGATAGCTTTTCAAGGATGGAATACAGTCAGGAAGGTGGGGAGGCTTCTTGGGTAGCCACATGGTCGTGCGACGCCATGTTTATGGAGTTGAAGGAGGTGGCTTGGCTCAGAAGGGGCGGGAACTTGGATTGGAAGGGGCAGGGCTTCCTTCTCTGGGAGGCTGTATCCCACTAATGTGAATTTGATGGCTGAGGGGAGGTGGCAGTGGCCCATGCAGAACCCCCACCAGCACTAACCCCAGATTCTCCTCAGAGCTTCTACTTTCTCTCCCTCTCTCTCTTCCCCCGTCACTGAAGAGTCTTTTCGGGTGCAGACTCCCCCACTTCATGTTGTAAACCCAGAGCAGCAGCCTTGGCCGGGTGCATACTTGTGTTCTGAAAAATGTGTGTTGAGTGAAAAAATGTAGCAAGGCCCTTGAGGGACCGACTCCGTGTTCCTGCTCCGCTTTCTTTGGCTGTGCGAAGCAGAGGAGTACCTTCCAAACCTTTCAGATTTATCCGTCGCCTCTCAAACTTATCTCGCAGCTCAACTACCCAAGAGCAAAGTGTCAGGGACGGGAAGCCTCTGATTTAAAACGGAGGACAAAAACAGCGTGCGGAGGGGGTCTTCAGATCCCCGCCCCAGTGCTCCTGCACAGCGGAAACGCTGTCTCGCAGTTTATGCATAGACGAGTATAAATGTACACACCACCTACACTTGCACAGACCCACGCTTTCAGCCAGGAAGCTGGGAAACCCGACACCCCCGAGCGCCCACAGACAGGTCTCCCGGCAATGACTGTGCAGTAGCCAATCAGGAGCCTCCTTATCTGTTGCATAACTGGATGCAGGCCCCCAGGGAACGCCCCCCAGCATTACTCATATGGTTTTGGACGAAACGTTGCTCACAAAGCACACGGGGTGTGGAGCCTCTCTGGCTTACTGCATTTCAGATGAGTTTAAATAAGTGTAAGGCTTTTTCTTGTCAGTAAGGAAGTGCAAAAAATAGATTTTGAATTCTAATTAAGGTAATGAAGCTGATTGATGACAGAAAATCTAAAAGCATATTGGATGAGTCTGGTTGACCTGTGTTAAAATACAGCATAAGGAAATTGAGCATCTGGAATTAAGACGCCATCATGTCTTTCTGGGTTTTATCTCTCTGAAATTACAGGAGCACTGAAACTCCCCAAGGCCTTGTTGCTTTTTTTCTCCACAAGTGCAAATTTTGTTTGCTGAAAGGTGATCCCAGGTGATCTACGCTGGAGAAACCCAGCTTGCTCGTCTTTTGCTCATTTATTTCTCCGGAATGCTTCATATGCAGACCTGAGGCCAAGGTGTACATACACTGACACCTTTCCAATAGCCTTCTGTCTGAGACATTGCAGCAAGCTGTGACACTATTTATTTATATTTCTATATAGTTATATTTATAAATACTATATATAATATATGCTATATATATAGTGTTTGTTTCTTTATACTAATGTAGTATCCCATATCATGCTGGAAACTGGCATACTTTGTGTTGCAGTGAGGTTACAGCCTGCAAGTGTAGAAAGCCCAATTGATTATCAGTAGACCAGCCTTGTATTTTCCGTTTTTTTTCCCTCCTTCCACCCTGCAAGAAGGTGGTCGGTAAATTTAAAATATCTTAAACGTTTGGTAGGGCTGTACCGATCAGGTCCGTTTGGCTAAGGCAATTTATCAAGTGTTGGTGTTAATTGCGAGCCTCATTATGACATTCCAATACAGCGTGGCTTATTGGTGCATCAGTGCCGTACTGGTGCTCTGAGCACTAGAGACTGTTGGACCTCAGTGAATATCCAGTGTTCAGCAGCCCTGAGGCAGACAGTGGGACGCTAATGGACCGCTAACGTGTCGCCTGTGTAGGGTGGAATATGGCAGCGGTCAGCAGGTTACAGGGGCAGTGTGGAGCTTAGAGAATGAAGGCTTTTTAAAGCCTAATTCTGGCTTTTTCCTCTGAGCACGGTCAGGGAGGTCCCTTTCAACACCCCCTTTCTGCCTCATGCCTTTTGTGCCACCCCCCTTTGTGACATCACAGAAACAGCTGTGCGTTGGCTTTGACAGGAGCAAAGGTGTGTGTGTGTGTGTGTGTGTGTGTGTGTGTGTGTGTGTGTGTGTGTGTGTGTGTGTGTGTGTGGGAATGGAAGGGTTCAGACGGATTGGAGTAAAACACAGATATGGTTTGTAACTCTATCCATATCTCCCCTTTGGTCCTTGGTCAGAGGGGCTGGGAATTTTTGTCCTCATGGAGCTGGAGCACTTCATCAAATGACAGCCTTTAAAAAAGCCTGGGCAGTCCAGACGGCCCCCTTACCTCACCTGCTGGTTCTTCTCAGACGGGGTGCACCGTGGGGAGGGCGGGCCTCGCTGAGGCCATATTCAAAATGATCACTGCTGAATACCAAGCTCCGCCCCCCGCACAGAGCTCCGCCCACAAGCACACCATTGGTTTCATTGGCTTTATGTTGTTCTTTCTACCTTTGTTGCTCTGGGTTACATGGGGGTTTCTGGACTTGAAAGGATTCTTCACTGACTGCGAGTGGGTCAAACTGAGATGTATGGGGGTCCCCCTCTCAGCCTTTGTTTTGAAACGAGTCACTCCATACGTGAGAACAGTATTCGCTGCCCAAGATCAAGTCATTGTCCACAGTTGTTAACCTTGAGGTTGGAAAGGAAGGAAGAAAGTGTTGTGAATTTTAATATGTGCTTTATCTATGTACATTTCTGTTTGCCTGTGTTGGAGAAAGACACTACTGTGATGGAATGTGGGAAAAAAAAACGTTACCTTTACACTTAACACCTGAGACATGGCAACACAATGTCCTGGTGGCAACTCAGCTTAAGTGGAAGTTGCACCCTGGAACTATGTCCGATAACATAAAAGATACCTGTGGCTACAGACAGAGAAAAAGCCACTGCAAAGGCTTCACAGAGCATTTGCTCTGTACATCCAACCAAGTAGTTCCACCCAGGGTTTACTTCTCCCGGAAAACTCCCAGAGAACTGATCTCAGATTCCAATTGGACTGGTGTACATTAGTGCACATGTTAAATTCAACCTGTGTGCTCTTTTTAATAGTGGGGCAACTTCCCAGTGTGTTGCCACGGCGTTGGTGTTACCTGAGACCCTCCGAGACCACACGCGCTCACGTGTAACGAGTCATGTTATGTAGCATGTTCGTCACCGTGGAAATGGGGAGGAGCAGAGAGCGTGCACCAGTGTGGCTTGCGTACGTGCCAATTCAGACGACGAGTGTGTCGTTTTTTTTTTTTTTTTTTTAGGAGGATTTGAATCGGATTTTCTGCTGCTCTGCTTCGGCAGTTAGGCTTGTAATGACGGTTTAATACTAACCTGCTGAGGACTGCCTTTCCCTGAGAGCAAACGGGCCAGGTGGGGATCCTAGGCCTGGCATCCCACCTGGTCAAACCCTGCTGAGGGGGGCAGACACAGCCGTCCCTTCAGAAGCGTTCGGTTTACACACAAGCACTGTAGCGGCCATTTTATTCTCATTTTCAGAGACGTTCAGTCTGAGAGCCAACTCTGCAGAACCCTGTTGGTGATGAAGTTTTTTTTTTTTTTTTATATATATATATATCATTTTTCCTTCATCGAATGTATGATTTCAACAAGGCGGGCGTGGACTGATTTTGATAATGTGAAAAGGTGATATTTGAGTGCCCTAGCCGCCGGTATCACTGTAGAATTACGTACTTATATATTGTTCAGTATTATCAGCTGTACTTAAAGCGTGGGGGTGCACTTAATACCCAAAGCAGTACAGACTCTGCTACAGCACTGGCTTCATCAGGTTATACTAGCAGCGTAATGGAGCCACCTGTCTCTCCCCTTCAGAAGAGGGAAGCGCCCCTACAATGTCATGCTCTCACCAGGTCTCCTCTTACTGAAGTAACAAGTCGGAGTGGAAGGTGATCACCTGAGTGATCTGTAGATTTAGGGTGGTGTGGGTGACCCACTCTCTGGTCCGTCCCCAGACGTCGGAGTCCGGCAGAGCGAGGCCCGGGGCCGATTGGGCGCCCGTGTTGCCGTTTGTTCTGTAGTTTTTGTAGTTCTTTCCCGTCCCTCTTTGTGGCACTTTGTGAGTTTCGGCGTAGCTGTTGTTACTGCACCATGGGGCGTGGGCATGCTGCACCTGTTGTGGGTTCAGGTCTGTCCCGTGGCTGTGCGGAGCTGACCGAGCCCAAACCCCGCTCCCCCGAGTTACGAACCCCTCCGGCACCCCCTTCTCCCTGCCCCCCATAGAGCTCCCACGGGTTCCGGCTCTCAGTTGTGTGGTGACACGGTCGTTTGTGCCAAATACTGCTTTGGACCTGGGTTCAGTGAGGCTCACGGTGGGCGGTAGCAGTCAGTGCAGCTGATTGGTCAGAGTGGCCCAACCCGAGGGAGCTGGGGCGTTCCTGATAACCTGCAGATACTTCCTGAGCTGGAGAGCCCCTTTTCCTTGGTGTGGTTTAACCCCAGTGATAGTGGAGAGGCAGGACAAATATCCATGTTACAGAAGATGGGTATTGAACCTCCACGGGCCAAATGAGATATTCCGGGACACGTGGGGCTCGGAGGCAGGTGAGCACAGCGATGAAAGGTCGCCCTCGTCAGATACATCGCACTCGCTCGTTAGCACAAACAGCGACTCGGGTGGCTGAGTAATCTCGCCGCCCCAACGGCCTTGAGTGGCCGCTGCCTCTGACTGACCCCGGAACAGCGGGGCTTGGCGGGCTGTCTGTGCGGTAACACCCCGGTCACAGACAGAAGGCCCAGCGTCTCCACCAGACAGCGTGCTGACCCATCAGCTGCGGGTCAGAGGTTCTGTTTAATTCGGGCCAGGAGGGCTTGTCTGTGCAGGGAGGTATATGCAGTGACATAAGAGCCAGTTTGGGTTATGTAATACTCTCCCAGCCCTGCCGCTGCCACGGCGACGCTCACTATTGTGTAACCACGGAGTTCCGGATCCATCCGTTAATGTGTTCTCGGCCTCTCTGTTCCCCACCACACACCCCCTCGTTCGGTCCCTGTGTGCTCCCTGTCGGTCGTCGGTGTGTAGCCCCTCTCCCTCCCCCTGTGTTAACACTGATTATGTCTGTGGCGCTCACAGACGTGTTTGTAAACTAAGAATTCTGCAGCAGAATATTTTTGGAGACATTTGCTGTACAGTATTTGTAAGCTCTATTTTTGTATATTTAATTGCTATTTTGAAAAATGAGATGCATTTTTTTTTTTTTGTTTTTTTTTGCTAATTTCATGTTTTATTCAGACATTGTTGCATGTGATTGACTTGAACTGTAAATAAAAATACCAGGTTTTGGAAATAAGATTTGCGTCTTCGTGCTCTTTCTGTGCAGGTCGGAGCATGCAAGCTTTGCATTTAGCTCTACACCGCCATCACCCACACATCAGACATCATGTTTTGAAGTGCTTAATGAAATTAGGCCCATTTGCCTCGGTTGACTTTTTTTCTTTACACCGTTTATACCTTATGCTGCAGACTGCTTTCTGCTTTGTAATTTCACTGAAATTGCATGCACATAACGAGTATTCATGTGCATGAGATGTTCATATTGATGAGTTTGTATTTAAGCTCACTTTAATTTTGAACCTCAGGGGTTTAGCTTTTTGATCCACATTAAAGCGTTTCCTAGAAATGTAGAAACATGCAGCATATGCATCTGAGAGATCAAAGCTGGCCAATAGCAGTTTTGATTTACTATAAACTGTATAACACTCCAGACGCAGCCCATTGGGCTTGCGTGTTATAGACTATAATCTGCAGTCTGCTGTGAAGCAGGGGTTTGGGAACCCATTTGGCAGGGAATGTAGGGGGTGTAAAGACATGATCTACTGCCTCACTGTCATCCTGCCAGCTGCAGGCGCAATTCAGCCGTGAACATGGCCCCCTTCCAAGAGTTTACACCTCCCTTACCCCCTGTCCAAAACCCAGCCAATCAGAGCGGTCAGAGCCCCTGCTTTTCTTCCCATCCTCATTGGCTGGGTTCCTATCTGCAGCACCCAGCCAATCAGAACGATGGAAGCGTATTCTTCTTTTCCACCCACACAGGTGGGACAGGAAAATGAGCGTTACAGGCTAGTGACAGTGACGTGTCTTCAAAAATCAGCAATCATCTCATTTCTCACATTGTAAAAAGCCTTTGTCACGGTTTTGTCTTGCGTACACCCAAATACAGTTTACTCATGAACCAATCCCATATTGAATGCAAGTCACATGATGAGTGTATCGGAGGACCCCAGTAACACAATAGTGCAGCACAAAAAGCATTCATAAATAGTGCGTTTCAGATGTACCCGCAATTGCCTCTGTAAATATCCAGCTGCATAAATGGCTAGCATGTGAAAACCGTAACCTATGTAAGTCACTCTGGATAAGAGTGTCTGCCAAAATGCCAACAATGTTAATGATGTTAATGTTATTCAGATGTTGCTAAAACGTTTGCCTATGAAACGTGAGAGCAGTGATTGCTCTGAGAGCATTTCTGAGCATTTCTGAAGTATCCATACCTCCGATCCGCTCGCATGCAGACCAGTTCGTCACTGGAGATGTGGTTTCGGTGGCACAGCCAGTGGCTTGGTCCCGTATTTCTGGCCCGCGGTATTTAGCCAAACAATGTGAGCAGGTCCAGGAATGTGGAGACAAAGCTGGACAGGAAAGCGAGGTGATTTCAGCCCCCCCCCCACCCTGTTTGTCTTTATTTCCAGAGAGAGCCACCTCCGCCTCCCTCTCCCTGTTACACAAGCCTGAGGTATGCACTCGCTGCTGGCCCTGCTGGACTCGCGCCCGTCGAACGAAAAACAGCTGGTGCCGTCAGCACCGCCTCACGGGCGGGAGAGGAGGAGTTCTCCGCCTCCGTGCGACTTCGTGAGGCTCGCGACGCACGTCTCGCGCACCAGTGAAGACGTGAGAGCGCAGGGCTGCTGAAGAAACCCCGAGAGCTGCCCCTGTGCACGTACACATGCGGTCACCAGCGCTGACCGGTTACACTGCTGTTATAAAGCTGTTGATATCGGCGGGTTACGTGGGTGTCGAAGTTAATGATATCACTAGGGCATTCTGGTGTTGAAGTTACAGATATTGGTAGGTTATGCTGGTGGTGAGCTTACTGGTATCACTAGCTTATAGTGGTGTTTAAGTTATTGATGCCGCAAGGGTATAATAGTGTTGAAGCTATCGATATCGGTAGGTTATACGGGTGTTGAAGTTAATGGTATCACCATCTGCAACGACAAGCTTCTAAATTCTAAATTCTAACCTCAGATTCTAGAGTCTAAATTCTAAATGTCAATGGAATCATATCCTGGTAAAATAGAGGCTAAACAAAGACGCTGCACAGTGAAATTTTATACAGTTTTATCCAGGATCATGGTGCAGCGTGTCACCGACTGGTGATGAAAGGGTAAGTCTTGGAGAGCCAAATGAGTCAATCACCGAACCAATCAACCAGTCAAAAGACAACACCTCTCCTAGCAAAATACGACAGCTTCAAATCAGGAAGCTGCTGATTATGTGGGAGCCTCATCCTTTTCAGAGTTCATTTTTCCATCTAAAGCTACTGCTCCACGGGACACAGTCAGGTCTGACAGCGTTGTTCATGGTGGGTAATTTAACATTCATTTCTTTCATCCACTGTATCCTGAGACGTCAGCAAACACACACACACACAAAACAGTGGTGTTTCTGGAAGCATACATCATCCCAGGCTCCAAATAAAAGAGTTTTCTTCTTCCAGGGAGGTTCAGTTGCACACAGAGTGAGGAGCTGAAAAGGAGTCTTTGTGCATCTGCTGTCAGTGGAGCTGAAACAGGACGCGGGCTCCCTGCAGAGTGAGTGATTGCCCTTCTCCTTCTCCAGCACAGCTTCTCTGGACCCTGTTAGTCCCCCACAACACCCTGCACGACCCCTCTCTCTGCAGCTGAGATCTGCCACCGCGCTCTTTTCACCTCGTTCAGTACAACAAACTGGCCACTTCACCTGAATGCGCAGCATCACCTGAAGTAGATTCAGTCCATTCCTGCTGATTGATTACTCTGGTCTGACACCAGTCAATTTGTTTTTTTTGGAATTTTCAAATCCATTTTTTTACATTATTTTTACACAATGTGTATTTTAGCCTTAAAAATAACATTTGAGTTAGCTGTGGAACAATTTCCAACTTGCAGCATATCTCAGCTGGGTCGAGAGATTAAATGGGAAAATGGAAACAGGAATAGTGTTACGGAGTGTGTTTGTAAAGAACACTACAATGACACCCCTCCACAGTTCAAGGTCAAATCAAGTTCAAGGTGGTCATAACGACCTTGTGAGACCCACCACTTTTCATGCACATTCGAAGATTAGAAACAGGTGTCAAGAGACACTTCAGCCACTAACTGATGCCAACTTGGAACATCAGGAAAATAACCTCAAACAAGAATGTCCTCCGGTGATCCACACGTTTCTGGCCTCTTTCCCACTCAGGTACTTGTTACATAATTGGAGCCACTGATTGGATGGAGACCTGAGTCGCCTGCTGCTCCACCTGATCTCATTCAGCTGCTAATTGTGGTGTGTGTGTTAGCGTCACATTTGGAGCGGTGTTGTCCTTAAGTCACATACTGCTTTGCACTTACATGTCAATCTAGGCAGGCATTTGTGATAGCGCTACGTTTAGCACTTATGCTTGTTCATAGGTAGTTAATGGCGTCCTGTTTGTGTAACTTTTCGAGCCACTTTATTTGATGCACTGTGAAAGTCACTGTGGATAAACGGTAAGTGTCTGATACCAGCAGGCGCACAGACAGTAACACCCCACTAAGCCTTGGATATTAGCATCAGCTGGTACTCTCTTACTGTGATGCAGTGTGTTTGGATGTCCACCACGCTTAAGGTCTTCAGAACTGCTCATTTCCCTTTTCCTATGAAATGACTAGAGACTGATTCTTCACGAGCCCCCTCAAAGGGGCAAGGGCCTCGTGTCAAATCAACGTCTCACCGATTTGAACCAATCGTTGCGTTCTGCCACGGTAAGCAAAGCGTTTTTGCTGGTCTGTCAGAGTCATGGATTCCAGGGACATTATGTGGGTTCAGGAATCCTTGCTCTCCTCCGT